>NW_015387917.1:45558-51124 GCF_001527695.2 Protobothrops mucrosquamatus | reverse complement strand
TTGATTTAATAATGGTTGAAGGAGGTGGACCTATTGTTAATGGTATATTTGATAAACAATTGAATGATAACTAAGTAACTGAAGTTGTAAACCTTATTAAGGGATTAAAATGATTTCTTATAGGTGTAGTTTGATGAAATGATAGAATTTACTTGTTAACTTTATGGAAGATGGGAATTTTTCCTTTTTTTTTTTTTTTTTACCTTGCTGAAATGATAAAGATTTTGGGTATTTGAAGAATTAATTAAATCAACAATTTTTATTAAAAGGAAGATTATTATAAATATAATGTTGTTATAATTGAAAATGATTGAAGGATAATTAAGTAATTGAAGTTGTAAATCTTATTAAGGGTTCCAAATGACTTTTTATAGGGTAGCTTCATGAAATGACAGAATTAATTTGTTAACTTTACGTGGGAATTTTTTTTCTTTTCTTTTCTTTGTATAAGTAAGGGATGGTGTTAAACTATCTTGCTGAAATGGTAAAGATTTTGGATATTTGAAGAACTAACTAAATGAATAATTTTTATTAATACGGAGGAGATGGATTGCTTAAGTTTAGACTTTGGAGTTAGAGATATTAATATTTGTTTACTTGTATTTGAATATTAGCCTAGGTTGGTTTGGGAAGTCCGGGGGGTGGGGGGATGGGATATAACATTGTGTAATATTTGTGATGTATTTCTTTTTTTTTTATGATAAAAACAATAAAAATTTTATATTGAAAAAAAAAAGAATTTTAAAGAGGTAGGAGAAAAATCTCTGGTGTACCTACATCTACAGTGCGGATGTATGTCCCAATGGGCATTCTGTCCTTCACAAAATATTGCAGTTGAATTAAAACCTCTGGGTCACAGTGGCTGTGACATGCATTTTATTATCTTGGAAAGTTTTAGCTTTTTTTAAAAAAAACTTTATTTTTTAGAGATTTATCAGGATTGGTCAAATACCAGGTACTTTGGCACGCCTTAAGAGTATTTGTAACAGCAAATGATTACAAAACACATGTTTTGTTTTTTTTTAAAGAAAAACTTGGCATATCATAAGTGTGCTGAAAATATGCATGACTTTTAGATGGCAACAAAGGGATATCACCTGAATACCTGCGGCCTGGATATGGTTTTTTAAAAACCCGTTTCCCTTGACAATGCAGAGATTTCATTAAAGCAAAGGGTGAAAAGAAGGCCAAATTTATCAAAGGAACAGTTGCTGAACTATTGAATTTTAAATTATCTGCTTTTATTTTTGGAAGAAAATGTCTTTTCTGATCTGGCTTCAGAGTCTAATTCTATTACATCAAGATACAAAAGATAAAGAATAAAAAAGATAAAGAATAAGAAAACATATAATACTGTGCCCCCAGATTATCAGTGCAGCTTCACTGGTGATCTCCAGATTTCTGCTACGCTGCTGTTTCTCTTATGCAATATGCCAAGAAACCTGTCCAAAAGGAAAAAAATAATGGATTAGCCACACAGCAGATGAAGTAGAATTGTTTTTAAAATATCCAAGACTCTATGGAGCTCTGCATTCAACCTCTTCTCTTTATTCATCTCCTTATGACCAAGCTCTCATCCTCAAAAGTCAATGGTCCAGAATAAATCTACTGCTCCTAACTGCACACAGGCATATCATTTAGTGTCTTCTAAATGTCCTGAACTTCAAATATTTTCAGTCCCAAGCAAGCAAAGGATTGGATGAGCTGCAATACAGGATATATGGATGTTTGGATGTTTAGATGTTTGCTGATTCCTCTCCTTCCAAGGAAATGTGCTTAGTGCCCAACCCAAAATGAAACAAATTTCACTGTTGTCAAAATATGCAGAATGCATAAAGATGTACCTTAAAAAAATCTCAAGAGAGTATCCAAAAAAGATCCTTATCAGTTTGTAAGTAAAAAATAAAAGAGGAAGAAGCCAAGTTGTAAGACAGTCCATATCGGCCGGTTTGACCAACTTTGTTACTGAAAAAGATTGTGGCAATTATGATGCAGGCACCTGGAAATCAAGGGAGAGGTAGAGGTTGAAACATTTCCTTCAGAAGTTCGAAGACAATAATGGGCTCTCATTACAAAGAAGGCGGCAACCTCTTGGGGTGCTTATACCATTGGGATAGTCCAAGTATTTCATATTTGCTCCAAACTCAGAAAGTGGCATAGAGAAGAGCGGGTGAATCTACCAAATGTCTGTGGAGGTTCTCAGTCATCCAGGTCATAGTTGTCTCAAAAGTGTTTTTTTCAAAAACCAACTGGACTTTTTTTGCTTTTCCTTGAAGACGTTTTGCATCTCATCCCAAAAAAAGAACTTTATATAGCTTCTTGCATGAGAAGAGAAACATCTTCAAGGAAAAACAAAGTCTAATTGCCCTTTGAAAAGCACCTTTGGGTTAATTTGCCAATTTTGTTTTCTCGGTTTCACATTTTTCCATTTATACATAGCACTAGCACTTAGGCTTATATACCACTTCACAGGGCTTTACAGCCCTCTCTAGGTGGTTTACAGAGTCAGCATTTTGCCCCCAACAATCTGGGTCCTCATTTTACCAACCTGAGAAGGATGGAAGGCTGGCTCAACCTTGACCCGGTGAGAATCGAACTGACAAACTGCTGGGAGACGGCAGTCAGCAGAAGTAGCTGCAATACTGCACTGCACCACCAGGGCTCTCTTCTAACACTGAACTGCCTCCTTTCCTGAAACAAAAGGCTCTTCTCACAGTCACTCATGCTTTAGTCGTGTCTTGTCTGGGATAGTGTATAGCGGGCCACACTTGGAACTATAGTTAGTCCATAAAGTGGCTGCATGAGTAATTGTGAATGCACTTCAGTATATCCACCTGACACCACCACTTCAAGAGCTGCAATGGTTGCTAGCTGGTTTCTGAGTGGAACTCAAGCTGTTGGTTTCCATCTATAAAGCCTTTCCTTATTTGGTCCCTGGCTCTTTACGGGACTGTCTTTGTCCCATTGTCCCTGTCCATCCTGCAAAGTCTGACAAGGCAGGTGTGGTTCATCTCCTGTCAACTAAACAATGCCTTCTTGGGAGATACTGGAGCCATGCCTTTTCTTCCCTTGGAAATGCCCACTAGGCCTGAGGTTCATTGGCCCCAACCATGCTGTTTATTTAAAAAAAAAAACTGGTTTCAAAGCAGTCCAGAGGATGGGGTAATCCTGTCTGGTTGATGACAGATAGTTGAAACAATTACAATTATTTAATTTCCCAATATTCTAATTTCTGTATTTGGTCTTGGGGTTATAGTTGTTGTTTTGATGTTTTAGGTTTCTATACTGGCCAGTTCCTTTGTGACTGTATCATCATCATCATTAGACACAGACATGTCCATATTGTTGCAGTCTTAGCCACAATATGAAGTCATTTGCCTTCTTTTGGGATGCATGTTCAACTTCCCTATCTAGCCTACATCTCTGAGATTTTGGGGTGGTGTCCCATTTATGCATTAGGCCAGTTCAATATTGCTTAGATGTTTGAGGTCATCCAACAACAGATAGGTTCTACTATTTTCTGATAGGGTTAGTAAGATTACTATTCTTTAAAAAAGAATTTCATGGAATGTTTCAAAGCCTGTATGTTGGTTTGTTTTGAAAGTACTCTATAATAGTAATTTGAAAAATGTCCCTCACTGCTGCCATTCCAAATTCCAAGTATTCAAGAGAATCTTGTAACATGAAGGTTTCAACCAATATATTGAAGTTCTGTTGAACTCAAGAGAACTTTCTCCTATGCAGTCATCTATAAGATGTTCTTATACTTGTTTTCGGAGAACTTGAACTGAAATGAACTTGAAAACCAGGCAGAATATAAAATTAGGAATATGGGGTACCTTGCTCAATAGTAGTAACTGTGAGAGGGACCTTGGAGTCCTAGTGGACAATCACTTAAATATGAGCCAGCCGTGTGCTGCAGCTGCCAAAAAGGCCAACATAGTGCTAGGCTACATTAACAGAGGGATAGAATCAAGATCACGTGAAGTATTAATACCACTCTACAATGCCTTGGTAAGGCCACACTTGGAATACTGCCTCCAGTTTTGGTCACCACAATATAAAAAAGATGTTGAGACTCTAGAAAGAGTACAGAGAAGAGCAACAAAGATGATTAGGCGACTGGAGGCTAAAACATATAAGGAAAGGCTGCTGGAATTGGGTATGTCTAGTTTAATGAAGAGAAGGACGAGGGGGGACATGATAGCAGAGTTCCAATATCTCAGGGGCTGCCACAAAGAAGAGGGAGTCAAGCTGTTCCCCAAAGCGCCTGAAGGCAGGGCAAGAAGCAATGGATGGAAACCAATCAAGGAGAGAAGCAACCTAGAACTAAGGAGAAACTTCCTGATAGTTAGAACAATTAACAAGTGGAACAACCTGCCTCCAGAAATGGTGAATGCTCCAACACTGGAAGTTTTTAAGAAGAAACTGGACAGCCATTTGTCCGAAATGGTATAGGGTTTCCTGCCTGAGCAGGGGGTTGGACTAGATGACCTCCAAGGTCCCTTCCAACTCCCCACCCATATGCTGCTGAAGGAAACATTTGACTTCCTTAACCCTTTGCTTTCTGAGATCTTCAAATGATTTCAGCATATGAGCAATGCAACAGCCACAGCAGTTTGAGCCATTAAATCATTTAAAATCATTTGAACCATTACATTAAGAATCTAGAAATAAATTTTATTTATTTGTTAAGTTTATATGGGTAAACCTTAACCTATGACCACAACTGAAAGCAGAATGTCTGTTCCTAAGCAAGGCGGCTGCTGAGTAAGTTATGCCCAATTTTACAACCTTTTTGCCAGCTCTCCCCATGGACTTCCCTTGTTGGAAGTCAACTGGGAAGATCACAAATGGCGATCACATGAGTCTGGGATGCTGCAGTCATCAGCAATTCGTGCCAGTTGCCAAGCACCCAAATTTTGGCCACCTGTTTGGCTACTGTGACAATCGTAAGGGCAAGGAGCAGTCATAAGTCACTTTTTTCAGTGCCACTGTAACTTTGGACAGTCGTTAAATGAATGGCTGTAAGTCGAGGACTGCCTGCATGCCTTTCAGTTCACTCAAAAAAAATCATTAAGGAGTCCCTTCAATTCATTCTGAATCATTTTGTGTAGCTTTATTTTGTTAGTTAGGTTTTCTTTTTTAGATTGTTCTGTATCTAGGAGTGGATGCTTGTATTTCTCTGTCTTCTTTTCTTTTTCACTTCTAGCTATTACTGAAAAAGTGGTGACATCACAGCTAGAAAATAAAGCCAAGCTAGAGAGAAATTCATCCTTTCCTAGACATGGACATGCTAGATATCTTCTGATTGACCAAGACCCAAACATCCCACTGAGTTGATAATTCTGCTCTCTGCAAGTAAAGGCCAGGTGATAATGTGCTTCCTTCCTAGAGCTGAGAGAAAATGAATGGCCCAACATCACCCAGCTGGCTTTTTGTTTAAGGTCAGACTAGAACTCACAGATCTCCTGGTTTCTATTCTGATGGCTTAAGCACTGCACCAAACTGGCTCTCCCTCCTTATATTTTATTGTAAATCATGAGCGGCATTCAGCTGGTCCTAC
>NW_015387917.1:16910-44339 GCF_001527695.2 Protobothrops mucrosquamatus | reverse complement strand
TGAGGCCTCTTGGGGGTTTATCTGTACTCTCTGGGTCACCTGAATAGGCCAAATGGGTGTGGACCCTCAGAGCACAGATCAATCAAAAAGCACCTTTGGTTTCCTGGAACAGGAAAGAAGGGAGAAGAGTAGAATTCCTGCTTCCTGGGACCTGCTTGCAGAAGTCTCCCAAAGTTCTTAACATTTGCAAATCCGAATGACCTTCAGAAAGAAACAATCTGAATATTTTTGAGAAAAATGGGACAGGGAGGGGCTGGGAACGTACGGCTGTTTTTCTAAAGTTAAACTAATTCTTCTGCCTTCATCCTTCATCTTATAAATTTGTTGCAGGGCAAATAATTCTGATTGGACATTCTCTGTGCCTCCAGGTTATCAGTGCAGCTTCACTGCTCATCTCCAAAGGCAGCACCATATTTCTCCTATGCTTATGTTGCTGTATTCGTATGCAATCTATAAAGAAGAGAACCTGTCCAAAGACAAAAAAATAACAGATTAGCCACACAGCAGATGAAGTAGATTTTTTTTTAAAAAAAACTCAAGAATCTATGGAGCTTTGAACTCAACCTCATCTCTTTATTCATCTCCTTATGGCCAAGCTCTAATCCTCAAAAGTCAATGTTCCAGAATAGATCCATTGCTCTTAATTGCATGCAATCTTTATGTTAGGTACATCAGGTAACCTAGTGTCTTCTAAATGTCCTGAACTTCAACTATTTTTGGTCCCAAGAAAGCAAGGAGTTGGATAAGCTGTAATAAAGAATATCTGGATGTTTGTATGTTTAGATGTTCGCTGATTACTCTCCTTCGAAGGAAATGCACTTAGTTTCCAACCCAAAATGAAACAAATTTCACTGTTGTTAAAATATACAGAATGCATACAGATGTACCTTTAAAAAAAATCTCACCAGAGTATCCAGAAAAGATCCTTACCAGTTAGAAGGTACAATGGAAAAGAGGTCCAGCCTAAGCCGAAAGACCATCCATATAGGCTGGTGGGACCAAACTGTCCTGTGAAAACGGACATGGCAATCATGACGCAGAAGCCTGGAAATCAAGGAAGAGGTAGAGGTAGAAACATTTCCTTCAGAAGTATGGAAGACACCAATGGGCTTTTCTGCTCTCAATATAAAGAAGGCGGCAACCTCTTGGGGTGCTTATTGCATTGAGATAGTCCAAGTATTTCATATTTGCTCCAAACTCAGAAAGTGGCATAGAGAAGAATGGGTTAATTTCTTTTTCCTTGAAGACATTTTGCTTCTCATCCAAGGAAAGAACTCTATGTAGCTTCTTGCATGAGAAGAGAAAAATCTTCAAGGAAAAACAAAGCCCAGTTGCCTTTTGAAAAGCATCTTATGTTAATTTGCCGATTTTGTTTGCTCGGTTTCACATTTTTCCATTTATACATAGCAATAGCACTTAGACTTATATACCTCTTCAAGGGGCTTTACAGCCCTCTCTAAGTGGTTTACAGAGTCAGCATTTTTCCCCCAGCAATCTGGCTAGTCATTTTACCAACCTCAGAAGGATGGAAGGCTGGCTCAACCTTGAGCCGGTGAGAATCGAACTGACAAACTGCTGGCAGATGGCAGTCAGCAGAAGTAGCTGCAGTACTGCACTGCACCACCAGGGCTCGCTTCTAACACTGAACTGCCTCCTTTCCTGAAACAAAAGGCTCTTCTCACAGTCACTCATGCTTTAGCCATCTCTTCTCTGGGATAGTGTATATAGTGCCACACTTGAAGACACCCTTGAAAGATGCACTGGGAACTAAAGTTAGTCCATAAAGTGGCTGCACAAGTAATTATGAATCCACTTCAGTTTGTCCACCTGACACCACCACTTCAAGAGCTGCAATGGTTGCCAGTTGGTTTCTGAGTGGAACTCAAGGTGTTGGTTTCCATCTATAAAGCCTTTCCTTATTTGGTCCCTGGCTGTTTATGGGACTGTCTTTGTCCCATTGTCCCTGTCCATCCTGCAAAGTCTGACAAGGTGGATGTCGCTCATCTCCCGTCAACTAAACAATGCCTTCTTGGGAGATACTGGAGCCATGCCTTTTCTGCCCTTGGAAATGCCCACTAGGGCTGTAAAACACGTGAAGCAGTATATTAGTCATAAGTGCTATTCCTATTTGAAGCTTCCTCAGGAAACATGAACTAAAATCAATTTCAAAAGCAGGCAGAATGTAGAATTAGGAATGACATTATGGGTGGGGTCTTCTTTGAAATAACGTGATAAAGAGGAAGTATCAAATAGCAATTTCCTTACATGTGATAAAGTTGGCAATAGATGCAATCCAGCTCTTGAAGTTATTGCCAAGTCTGCATTACTAAAATGACAGTATGGGTGGGGTTGTTTTTTTTAAATAATTTGATAAAGAGGAAGTTTCAAATAGCATTAGCACTTGTACTTACATACCACTTCACAGTGCTTTACAGCCCTCTCTAAGCAGTTTACAGAATCAGCATTTTGCCCCCAACAATCTGGGTCCTCATTTTACTGATCTCAGAAGAATGGAAGGCTGAGTCAATTGGCCTGAAATATTGCATTCTAACCACTATGCTACCATAGTTCCTATAATAGTATATTACTATACTATACTATACTATACTATACTATACTATACTATACTATACTATACTATACTATACTATACTATACTATACTATACTATACTATACTATACTATACTATACTATACTATACTATACTATACTATACTATACTATACTATACTATAAATAGTAGTGATAGTACTTAATTAAGTCACGCAAAAAACACATCTGGGGAAAGACTCTTGCAAAGATGCTTACCTGCCATAAAGCTGCCAATATATGCGATCCAGCCCGTGGAGATACTGCTATTGCCAAGACTGCAGTTTTTATTCAGGGTGCAAAGCCCAACGAGAGAGGCAGCTCCAGCGATCATCCCCAGAAACATAAAGGTTCGGGTGGCATGAAAAGAGGCTGTCGGGAGCCAATGCAGACACAAGGTAAGAATTCAAGATGGAGGTTCTTGTGCATTTCACAGGCTAGTGATGCATTTGGAATACTGAATCTTACCTGATACTAACTCCACACCTAGTGAGTTACATATTCGGTGGTTACAAATTTTCCATAGACCAAAATGTTCGCTGGAATCCACTATCCAATAGTCTGAACTCAAAGCAGTGAGCAAGCACAGAAGGCTGATGAAGCAAAAGAACGAAGCACCAAAATGCAGGGCATTCATTGTACCGAATGTCTCTGGTCTGTCACTGGCCAAGAGGTCTGGGATGGAACTGGAGGACAACATTAAGTTTAGGTTATTGATGTTCATTACTTTGATCATTTATAGTTACGCATCTTGATTACTTTGTATGCTAAGAATTTGGGGGTGATTTTAGTGCCATGATAAACTCCCTGGGAAAACTGAGAGTGCTTGACCCCAGTATACACTTTCAAATATATATCTGAATAGAGAGCCTTACCAGAAAGAAGAATCCAGGTTCCATGATTAAATGTGTCCAGTTTCTTCCACAAAACATTTCTCTTTATGCTGTCAAAAACTATAAAGGTGGCACACAATTTCCTGCCAATGGGTGCGTATTTCACAATATACCATAGAATAAAACAATTGTCTCCCAGGGAGCATCCCAATCTGAACTGAGCCTGTCCTTCCACCAAGAGATATTTCCACCCACATTCAGTCCTATATTTTCCTCAAATGAAGCTTTGCATACATTTTCGCAAATCAGAAAGGAATTCCAAGCAACAACAGCGGGAGTGCCTTCAAATGGTTTCTTGAGAGATGAGATTCAGATCTATTAATGGTTTTACCTACTATCACTAATAATTTATTCAGGTCATTTGGTCATTTGATTTGGCAAGATTTGGCAAGCAAATTTAAAGTTGCTGAGAGTTCTCATCAAAGATTCTTCAATGAAATTGATAAGTGGTACTTTGTCATCAGAACAATATTATAGCATGTCTTTGGCATTATCTAGATTCCCACTGCTATGCTTATGCATTAAAATGGCAGTGCCAGAACGAAATAAACAATGAAATGACTTCCAACCTGAAACCTGCATATCAAAAAGATTATAAAGAATAAATATAAAAGATTACAATCCCTGGATTACAAACATTGCTTGAGCTGCAATTTTAAGAACTATTCAGAGACAGAAAAAAATAATCAACTATGAGGGACTTGTGACATGCAGAGACATTTTGAATACTGATGGGAAATTACAAACTAAACAAGAATTGGAAGAAAAGGGTATTGAGCTATCATGGTGGTCATACTTACAAATACAAATGAGATACAAAAAAGATGCCAAAACATATGGCTTTTACAATGATCAAACAGTTTTTGACCAGATTCTATTGTCAACAGATGAAAAATTGATTAAAAAAATCTATAAATTTTTGTTAAACCTGAAGGTGGAAGATGAACAAGTTAAAGAAACAATGATAACTTGGGCAAACTTTTTGGACACAATGTAGAATTAGAAAAATGGCAAAAGTTGTGGGAAAGAAACTATAAAATAATAAGGGCAACTACTTATAAAGAAAATCTATATAAAATGATTTATAGATGGCATTTACCACCAGCAAGATTAGTAAATATGTTTAAAAACATGTCTATTAACTGTTGGAAATGTAGGCAAAAGCCAGGCATGTATTACCATCTTTGGTGGACATGCCCTAAAGCAAAAATATTTTGGTCAAAAAGACACATGTAGTTACAGAAAATGTTAAGAAAACATGTAGATTTTAAGCCAGAACTATTTCTTTTAGGTATAATTACAGAGAACTATGAAAAAATGTATATATTTAATATTACATGTACTAACAGCAGTGAGAATTACATTTGCACAGCATTGGAAAAAGGAAGAAACACCATCGGAAGAAGATATAATTAGAAAAAGTTTGGATTGTGCGGAAATGGATAGGCTTACATTGAAAATGAAAGGGAAAGAAGATACAGAGAATTTTCAAAAATGGGATAACTTTTATAAATGGCTAGAAAAGTGAATAGAGAGTAGAAATGGAAATTGTATTACCACTAATGTTAAATATGTGAACCCAGACAACACATTGTTTATTAAGCACTAAAGATTTGTAACCATACAAATTCAATAAAATATCTATAAAAAAAGAATATAATTTGCCAACTCTTAAATGGTTAAAGAGATAAAGAAATACTAACTCACAGTTTAGAATTTGTTTCTTGGTGTTCTTGCTGGTGATAACTCTCAAGAATGCTTGGGCTCCACTCCCAGTTGCTACATGTTAACACATAAGTATCACTTCTTTTAACCCCATAGTCTCCCCACCCACATAAGATTCATTTCCTGATCACTTTCTTGTGTGGTTCCAATTTTAATATATGTGCTGCCGAAGGAAAAATTTGACTTCCTCAACCCTTCGCTTTCTGAGATCTTAAAATGATTTCAGCATATCAGCAGTGCAACAGCCACAGCAGTTTGAGCCATTAAACCATTTTAAATCATTTGAACCATTACACTAATAATCTAGAAATACATGTAACGCCGCTGCTGCGCGAGCTGCACTGGCTGCCGGTGGCCTTCCGGGTGCGCTTCAAGGTGCTGGTTCTCATCTTTAAAGCGCTCCATGGCATCGGACCTGGATATCTCCGAGACCGCCTTCTGCCGCAGGTTACCTCCCATCGGCCGGTACGCTCCCACAGAGTGGGTCTCCTCAGGGTGCCGTCAGCCAGACAGTGCCGGCTGGCNCATGGCTTTTTCAACAAGCGGGTCTGGCCTAGGGATTTTTTAGCGGGGTTTTTTAAGGGTATTTTAAGGATAATTTTAATAATCGGCCTTCTTAAATATTTCTTTTTAATTCGGCTTTTAATATAGATGTCATTGTATTTGTATTGTGGTTTTTATGAGGCTGTTAGCCGCCCTGAGTCCCATGAGGAGAAGGGCGGGGAACAAATTAAATTATTATTATTATTATTATTATTATTTTATTTATTTGTTAAGTTTGTACGGGTAGACCTTAACCTATGACCACAATTGAAAGCAGAATGTCTGTTCCTAAGCAAGGCAGCTGCTGAGTGAGTTATGCCCAATTTTATAACTTTTTGCCACGGTTGTTAGGTGAATCATACAGTTGTTAACTGACTCCAGCTCCCCCCATGGACTTCCCTTGTTGGAAGTCAACTGGGAAGATCACAAATGGTGATCACGTGAATCTGGGATGCTGCAATCATCAGCAGTTCATGCCAGTTGCCAAGCACCCAAATTTTGACCACCTCTTTGGCTACCATAACGATTGTAAGGGCAAGGACCAGTCATAAGTCACTTTTTTCAGTGCCACTGTAACTCTGAACAGTCATTAAAAGAATGGCTGTAAGTTGAGGACTGCATGCATGTCTTTCAGTTCACTCAAAAAAACTCATTAAGAAGACCCTTCAATTCATTCTGAATCATTTTGTGTAGCTTTATGTTGTTAGTTAGGTTTTCATTTTAGATTGTTCTGTATTTAGGAGTGGATGCTTGTATTTCTCTGTCTTCTTTTCTTTTTCACTTCTAGCTATTACTGAAAAAGTGGTGACATCACAGCTAGAAAATAAAGCCAAGCTAGAGAGAAATTCCTCCTTTCCTAGACATGGACATGCTAGATATCTTCTGATTGACCAAGACCCAAACATCCCACTGAGTTGATAATTCTGCTCTCTGCAAGTAAAGGCTAGGTGGTAATGTGCTTCCTTCCTAGAGCTGAGAGAAAATGAATGGCCCCAGATCGCACAGCTGACGTTTTGCTTAAGGTCAGACTAGAACTCACATATCTCCTGGCTTCTAGTCTGATGGTTTAAGCACTACACCAAACTGGCTCTCCCTCCTTATATTTTATTGTAAATCATGAGCGGCATTCAGCTGGTCCT
The DNA here is from genome assembly GCF_001527695.2 of Protobothrops mucrosquamatus. Classification (NCBI taxonomy): domain Eukaryota; kingdom Metazoa; phylum Chordata; class Lepidosauria; order Squamata; family Viperidae; genus Protobothrops; species Protobothrops mucrosquamatus. Next base: position 37,448 of record NW_015387917.1, on the reverse strand, counting down.
ACGTATTTTGCTCTGTGATCAAACAAAATTTTCTTTCTATCCATTTCCTTCTCCTTATTTATCTAAATATTGGCTATTGGATATATTTTATATTTAACAGCCCTTATTAATGATTATTGCAGTTTTAGCTGAGTTTATTATCAGAGGCTTAAATTCTGTGTTGGACTCACTAAGTTACAAATAGGTCCCTACTGAAACTCACTACAAATCAACAATTACTTAGTTCCCACTAATTTCAGTGGCGCTGAGGGGCAGCTAACTTAGTTGGCATCCAACTCCAACCAAATTTCCCTTCTCCATTGAAATTCTCATGAAACACAGCAAATATTTTTGCCTTTTTATTTCTAGGAAATCAAAATTTAAAGGTGTGATATGGAACAGGGGGAAATCTCAGATGCAGGAAAGGTGATCTGGGGGTTTATTCAGAGAATTTCCATTCTCCAACCTTGATCACCAGTAGAAGAAGGAAGGAAGGCATCCCATTTCTTTTGGCAGAATGAAAATTAATTTTCTTTTTTCTTTTCCCTTTGGCAGAATGGAAATCAACTTTCCTGAAACAGTCTATAGAGATTTGGTCATGATTGTCCCAAAGATGCTTTTTCAAAACTGGACTTTGTTTCTCCTTGAAGGCATTTCACTTCTCATCCAAGAGGTGACTGACTGAATGGTGGATTTATATTCCTTGCAGTCATCTGGTTGTTAATACTCTTTCTGAAAGTCGTTGAGGCCTCTTGGAGGTTTATCTGTACTCTCTGGGTCACCTGAATAGGGCAAATGGGTGTGGACCCTCAGAGCACAGATACTGTAAATCAAAAACCACCTTTGGTTTCCTGGAACAGGAAAGAAGGGAGAAGAGTAGAATTCCTGCTTCCTGGGACCTGCTTGCAGAAGTCTCCCAAAATTGAAACATAGCCTCCTACTAGGAGTGAGGTCACAGTTACAATATTTCCTGTACCTCATTTGAAAATATACTAAGTATGTCCTATGAACTTTTCTGTCTGTTCTCTAACTAAGCAGAGCTAAATCAAAGACTGACAATTTAAAATATCCCATAACATTGTTTAACAGAACAGGGGCCACTATTTTAAAGGATTTAGTTTTCATTTCAACAGGTCTTTAGCTAGTCACGTTTTTCCTTCCCCCTGTCTTGCGAGCAGTCACATCTAACCAGCAGTCCATATCTAACCTCTTATGTGTTAGGTATACACGAGAGACAAGAGGCTTTTATAGAATGGTGTCTGAACAAATCTGTGTATAATGGTTTATGTTTACCTCTGCAAACCTTTTTGCTGCAGCAGCTGTTTTAATCCTTGTTATCCTCAAGGAAAGGCGTTGAAGAGACACCAAGAAATTATGGAATAACATTAATAAAGTCTTCTGTTCTTCTGTCTAAGGGTGGGTGGGTGAGTAAAAGAGCTGTTTTAAGGAAGGTCGCACGGTCTACTATTCTTTTGGGTGTGCAATAATTTAGAGAGGACACCTGTGATGTTGTGAAATTTAATTAAGATGTTTCTAGGTTCAGATTGACTGAAGACTTTTAAGAGACCTGAATCAGGACATCACCAACCTTCAAACAAAATGCTTCACCAATGCCTTTTGTTCCAAAGAAATTCAAGATTATAATAAACGATTTTGTTTTCTCAAGCTTATTATTCATTGCAACCCAATTTCTGAGGTGGTCAGTGTCCAGTCAGTTTACGATAAGTGGTGATTGCATTATTGGGAAGTCCCATAATGTGATCGTTTGATACACTCCCTGCTTTTTAATCAGCTCAAAGACTCAAAGTACGGCATTTACTCAGAAGCAGGTTGCTCATAATGATCAAAAGGGAACTGAAAAAAGAATTGAATTCCCCACTTCCTCATATTGAATGAGTTTCTTTTTCTTCTTTTTTCTTTTGTTTCTAGCTGTGATGTTGCCACTTTTCCAGTAATGAATAGAAATGAAACAGAAACTTTTTATATAGAACAATTTCAAAAAGAAAAAAATTATATTGTTATAATATAATGCTGCACAAAATTACTCAGAATGAACAGATTTTAGGGTTCAAAACCTGGAGGTCCACACAGTCATGGGACTAGTTGGCCTCATGACAATTTTTTTCCCCTCTGTGTTAAAACTCCTAGTCTCCCTATTGTAAACTCTCAATTTTTTTGTAATTTTATAATGTTGTTTTTTGCTTTTAAATTTTTTTAAAGGCGGGGGATTTCAATCTTGGGTTCACCTTTGTTCGTGCCAATACTATGTAGCCAAATAAACATGTTCTTTAAGGAAGCTTTCTTGCCTTGAAGTTCTTTCAACTGGTCTCATCTATCAGAACCATGACATTTACGTTATTTGGTTTTTAATGTTTTATTGTATTAATTAAATTGCACACCACCAAGGGCCCCTCTATGAGGGAGATGGATGGTTAAGAAGGTTGAACTACAAATAAATTAATAAATTTTAATGGATTTTTTTTAAAAAAATGAATTGAAAGGCATATAAACTGAATAAATAAAACGTATTTCTAGATGATAAATTTAATGATTCAAACTGCAGTGATTGTTGCATTGGCTGATGTGTTGCAATTGTTTTAAGATCTCAGAGAAACAAAGATTAAGAAATTCAGCAGGAAACAAACCTCATAAGGTTTCCCTTAAATTTTAAAGGAAGTGATACATGTGTTAATATATAGTATTTGGGAGTGGAGCTAAAGCATTCTTTTTTTTATAAATGTTTTATTAATTTTCTGGTTTTACAGTCAAATATTTTATAAGCAACCTGTTGTCTGGATCCATTACTAATTCAGCGATATTAACTTCTTTAGTCTAAATCCAATATTACATCAACAAAACAAAATTTCCTCTCTTCTTCCAGCAATACCTATTTTCCCATGCTGGTCAAATACAATTCTTATTGTTATCAGCTCAATATAAACATCTTTGTTACATTTATCAATAGAACTAGAACTAAGGAGAAACTTCCTGACAGTTAGAACAATTAACCAGTGGAACAACCTGCCACCAGAAGCGGTGAATGCTCCAACACTGGACGTTTTTAAGAAGAAACTGGACAGCCATTTGTCCGAAATGGTATAGGGTTTCCTGCCTGAGCAGGGGGTTGGACTTGATGACCTCCAAGGTCCCTTCCAACTTTATTATTATTATTATTATTATTATTATTATTATTATTATTATTATTATTATTATTATTATTATTATTATTATTATTAATAATAATAATAATAACAACAGTGTCAGTTTTAAGTAACTTTTCTAACCAGTACATATCTTAATTGCATTTGCACTTAACATCCATATAGTCAATCAATGTTCTGTTTTTGCTTTTTTTAAATTTTAATTTCCCATCAGTATTCAAAATGTCTATATTGTTTGTAATTTCAGAGTAAGTTATATTTAGGTGACCAAAGGTTTCTCTTATTCAAACTTCATAGCGTTTTCTTGTTTCCCGTCTCATACCAAGATCTAATATTCTAATTACAAATCTTATATTTCTAGTTATACTAATACTTCAATTTCTAACAATTATCCATTCTCCACCATGTTCAACCATCTAATTAATAATGTAGTATCCCATCTAATGGATCAGAACCTCTATTTTCTTCAGTCTTACTCTAGCTTTCTTCCTTTGCCAGCTAACCTTCCCAGTCAGGGCCTTTGAATCATCACGTAATTTTTCCTCTGTTTTTGTGCATATTGTTTGGGATAAGAAAAACCATTTCGTTACAATATTTTTGGAAGAACAAACCCATTGATATTCACTAAACAGCCTTCCTCCTTCTCCCCACAGTCATCCTAACAGCTCTATCTTCCAAATCTATCAATTCTTCTTCCTTTTCCTCAGATATATTCTGAATTCTTGATTTGTAAGAGGCCTTTTCCATTTTCAATATTATCACTCCATCTTCTAATTCTTCAGTTGTCTTGATCTTTAAGTCCTCCATCTTGGGATGTGGTTGCTTTAAGTCCTCCATCTTGGGATGTGGTTGCTCTAGTTTTTCTTCTATTATCTGCGTTGTTAATTCCTTCTTTCTAGTCATGTTCTGAGTTTGTAGATTTAGATTAGAAAATTGTTCTTTTATCTCCTTTGTGTTATTTCTAGTTTCATCCGATGTATTTCTAGATGCTAAATTTAATGATTCAAACTGCAGTGATTGTTGCATTGGCTGTTGTGTTGCAATTGTTTTAAGATCCCGGAGAGCCAAAGATTAAAAAATTCAGCAGGAAACAAACCCCATAAGGTGTGCCTTAAATTTTAAAGAAAGTGATGTGTATTTGAGTGTAGATCTCAAGCATTCTTGAGCTCTTATTTCAGGGAATTATCACCTGAAGGAAGGTTAAGGAATGGATTCACAGCTGGTGAAATGGTATTTCTTTACTTCTTTAATCATTTAAGCATTGGCAGATTTTATCCTTTATGAAGTACTGAAGGGATCTAATCGTAAGCTTGTGAAATCAATATTTTACACTAGATTCATTCACGTAAGAATGTGGGGAAAGTTGCATCTTTTTCTGCTTGCTGAAGAATACTTCTAAATACTACTTGTCTTATGATCAATGAGATTAATAGTGACTTGATTTTATTAGCTCAAGATTCCTTGAGAAATCCTGAAGCTGAGATCTTCTTTAAGATGTTTTATTATTTTTTTAAAAAGAGTTCAATAATAATTATTCTTTCTTTCTTTCTTTCTTTCTTTCTTTCTCTCTCTCTCTCTCTCTCTCTCTCTCTCTCTCTCTCTCTCTCTCTCTCTCTCTCTCTCTCTCTCTCTCTCTCTCTCTCTCCTTCCTTCCTTCCTTCCTTCTAGTGAGATTTTGAATACTAACCTTTGGCAACATCTTAGGATACAGTCATTAAAATCCAGTGAAATTTAGTTTAATTCCAGATGTTTAATTTTTTTTTAAAAAAAAAAAAACCATTGCTCTTGATTTTCTTTTGTGAGTCTGGGGCCATTCCCTCTACAATGTCATCAAGATCTGGGAAATCCACCCATGGACCAAGGGATTTCAATTTTCTGTTTGTCTCTCTGTATTTGACCTGCCATTAAAACATAAAAAGGCATTCATGTTTTATGTTTCTTTCCATCTGAATAGCCGCCTCTCTTAGACAGATAGGTAAAAATATTTCTACAAGAGTAACAAGGATCAAAGTCAAGATCAGGACAGAATGTTTCTTTTTTTAATAAACCCGTACAGGTAGGTCTTGATTAATAAATATATCAATTAATAAAGCCCATGAAATGGTTGCAATATTCAAGTTTGCACTGTTCAAAGTGATATTTCTGTGAAAAATAGGATAACTGGTTACAGCTTGAACAAAAAAAAAACAATTATAAAATTTGAAAATTTTTTTTATACTTTTATTAATGAATTACTGTACAACCATGAATGAACCCATATTCAGAGCAAACCTGTTATCTCATATATTCTGCTTAGTTCTTCAAAATATCTCTTCTTTTTTTGTACCTTCTCTAAGCAGAATCTTTTTTTCCCATTTTGCACAAATGATGACTAACATCTAAAACCCCAATAGCAACTACACATGTGTGCCAGCCTCAATTGTGCATGTGCTAACTTCACATTAATTGAATTTTGGCTTGTATTAAACATGACCTGGTATCAATTTATAATTCACTCTAAATAGAATACAGCACCATTCAAACTCCAAGTAATTGTGACCTCCCTGTATTGCTAAAAAAAATTACTGCTGTTTATTCCAGCAGGGACGTTCTCCTTTACTGTAGCAAGGCACTGTGTGAAGACATCTGCCCTCTTTCCCCACCTGTTCATGCAAGCTATATCCAGAGATGCAGAGGAACTTCACTATTTGTCAAAGTCTCCTTCAAATCAAGCTTAATTGCCAATAGTTCCAAAGACTATTCCATGTACCAATAAAGAAGAATATTTGTAGCTCAGAGTTGAAATGAGGGGTCCTTGGTGCTCTCTGAGCGTGCTTGTTTTCTTGCAGATGTTTCATTACCCAAATTAGGTAACATCAGCCCTGATGACTTTACTGTCAGGGGCCACTTCAAAACCTCATCCTAAGAAAGCAGAACTCGTGGAAGCAGTTTCNACATCAAGGGGAGAGATAGTTCACAGAGGAAGTATGCAGAAACAGCAAAGTGTTACCATGTGGCAATAGAGGAAAACAGAGCAATAACCCGCAGTGCTTCCCTCCCTCCCCCAGGAGCATGGCAGAATCCAGATGTATAGAGAGAGTAGAGTTTGAGTTAAAGATAGAAAAGAGCCCCCTTAGAATATGGGTTCTGACAGTTACTTAGTTTGGATAATGAAACATCTGCAAGAAAGCAAGAAAGCTCAGAAGGCATCAAGAACCCCTCACTATTCCATATATTGGCCACAGTATGAATGTGTTTTCCTACTGCTCTCTTCTGAGATGTTCTTCTCTTTGCCCCAGGGCAGATGCCAGCTTTGGGGATGGAGAATATTTGAGTTAGGCAAAGAGTTGTTCAGAACCCTGCAAATATCTAAATTTGCACATCTCTCTTCCTTGGGCTTTACAAAAAAAGAGACTGTCATAGATAGGTGCGCTGTCCAGGGTGCTGAAGCGCCGACTCTATTCTTTGTTTTCTATCTGCTCAGAACATACAATATTATTAAGTGGCAATCTTCTTTATGGCTGAATGAATCGCTCTAATGGAGGAAACTTTAATTTTTTATCAGATTCATTTTTATCATTTGATTGAATGGAGCAGTTAACTCGCCCTGAAGAATTTTAAAGAGGTAGGAGAAAAATCTCTGGTGTACCTACATCTACAGTGCGGATGTATGTCCCAATGGGCATTCTGTCCTTCACAAAATATTGCAGTTGAATTAAAACCTCTGGATCACAGTGGCTGTGACATGCATTTTATTATCTTGGAAATTTTTAGTTTTTTTAAAACAAAAACTTTATTTTTTAGAGATTTATCAGGATTGGTCAAATACCAGGTACTTTGGCACGCCTTAAGAGTATTTGTAACAGCAAATGATTACAAAACACATGTGTGTTTTTTTTTAAAGAAAAACTTGGCATATCGTAAGTGTGCTGAAAATATGCATGACTTTTAGATGGCAACAAAGGGATATCACCTGAATACCTGCGGCCTGGATATGGTTTTTTAAAAACCCGTTTCCCTTGACAATGCAGAGATTTCATTAAAGCAAAGGGTGAAAAGAAGGGGTGGAGGTGACACTTAAAAACAAGGCCAAATTTATCAAAGGAACAGTTGCTGAACTATTGAACTTTAAATTATCTGCTTTTATTTTTGGAAGAAAATGTCTTTTCTGATCTGGCTTCAGAGTCTAATTCTATTACATCAAGATACAAAAGATAAAGAATAAAAAAGATAAAGAATAAGAAAACATATAATACTGTGCCCCCAGATTATCAGTGCAGCTTCACTGGTGATCTCCAGATTTCTGCTACGCTGCTGTTTCTCTTATGCAATATGCCAAGAAACCTGTCCAAAAGGAAAAAAATAATGGATTAGCCACACAGCAGATGAAGTAGAATTGTTTTTAAAATATCCAAGAATCTATGGAGCTCTGCATTCAACCTCTTCTCTTTATTCATCTCCTTATGACCAAGCTCTCATCCTCAAAAGTCAATGGTCCAGAATAAATCTACTGCTCCTAACTGCACACAGGCATATCATTTAGTGTCTTCTAAATGTCCTGAACTTCAAATATTTTCAGTCCCAAGAGAGCAAAGGATTGGATGAGCTGCAATACAGGATATATGGATGTTTGGATGTTTAGATGTTTGCTGATTCCTCTCCTTCCAAGGAAATGTGCTTAGTGCCCAACCCAAAATGAAACAAATTTCACTGTTGTCAAAATATGCAGAATGCATAAAGATGTACCTTAAAAAAAATCTCAAGAGAGTATCCAAAAAAGATCCTTATCAGTTTGTAAGTAAAAAATAAAAGAGGAAGAAGCCAAGTTGTAAGACAATCCATATCGGCCGGTTTGACCAACTTTGTTACTGAAAAAGATTGTGGCAATTATGATGCAGGCACCTGGAAATCAAGGGAGAGGTAGAGGTAGAAACATTTCCTTCAGAAGTTCGAAGACAATAATGGGGTCTCATTACAAAGAAGGCGGCAACCTCTTGGGGTGCTTATAGCATTGGGATAGTCCAAGTATTTCATATTTGCTCCAAACTCAGAAAGTGGCATAGAGAAGAGCGGGTGAATCTGCCAAATGTCTGTGGAGGTTCTCAGTCATCCAGGTCATAGTTGTCTCAAAAGTGTTTTTTTCAAAAACCAACTGGACTTTTTTTGCTTTTCCTTGAAGACGTTTTGCATCTCATCCCAAAAAAAGAACTTTATGTAGCTTCTTGCATGAGAAGAGAAACATCTTCAAGGAAAAACAAAGCCCAGTTGCCTTTTGAAAAGCACCTTTGGGTTAATTTGCCAATTTTGTTTTCTCGGGTTCACATTTTTCCATTTATACATAGCACTAGCACTTAGGCTTATATACCACTTCACAGGGCTTTACAGCCCTCTCTAAGCGGTTTACAGAGTCAGCATTTTGCCCCCAACAATCTGGATCCTCATTTTACTAACCTGAGAAGGATGGAAGGCTGGCTCAACCTTGACCCGGTGAGAATCGAACTGACAAACTGCTGGCAGACGGCAGTCAGCAGAAGTAGCTGCAATACTGCACTGCACCACCAGGGCTCTCTTCTGACACTGAACTGCCTCCTTTCCTGAAACAAAAGGCTCTTCTCACAGTCACTCATGCTTTAGCCGTCTCTTGTCTGGGATAATATACAGAGGGCCACACTTGAAAGATGCACTGGGAACTAAAGTTAGTCCATAAAGTGGCTGCATGAGTAATTATGAATCCACTTCGGTATGTCCACCTGACACCACCACTTCAAGAGCTGCAATGGTTGCTAGCTGGTTTCTGAGGGGAACTCAAGGTGTTGGTTTCCATCTATAAAGCCTTTCCTTATTTGGTCCCTGGCTCTTTATGGGACTGTCTTTCTCCCATTGTCCCTGTCCATCCTGCAAAGTCCGACAAGGCGGATGTGGTTCATCTCCCGTCAACTAAACAATGCCATCTTGGGAGATACTGGAGCCATGCCTGTTCTGCCCTTGGAAATGCCCACTAGGCCTGAGGTTCATTGGCCCCAACCATGCTGTTTATTTTAAAAAAAAAACTGGTTTCAAAGCAGTCCAGAGGATGGGGTAATCCTGTCTGGTTGATGACAGATAGTTGAAACAATTACAATTATATAATTTCCCAATATTCTAATTTCTGTATTTGGTCTTGGGGTTATAGTTGTTGTTTTGATGTTTTAGGTTTCTACACTGGCCTGTTCCTTTGTGGCTGTATCATCATCACAGACATGTCCATATTTTTGCAGTCTTGGCCACAATATGAAGTGATTTGTCTTCTTTTGGGATGCATTTTCAACTAGCCTACATCTCTGAGATTTTGGGGTGGTGTCCCATTTATGCATTAGGCCAGTTCAATATTGCTTAGATGTTTGAGGTCATCCAACAACAGATAGGTTCTACTATTTTCTGATAGGGTTAGTAAGATTACTATTTAAAAAAGAATTTCATGGAATGTTTCAAAGCCTGTATGTTGGTTTGTTTTGAAAGTACTCTATAATAGTAATTCCAAATTCCAAGTATTCAAGAGAATCTTGTAACATGAAGGTTTCAACCAATATATTGAAGTTCTGTTGAACTCAAGAGAACTTTCTCCTATGCAGTCATCTATAAGACGCTCCTATGCTTGTTTTAGGAGAACTTGAACTGAAATGAACTTGAAAACCAGACAGAATATAAAATTAGGAATAGGGGGTACCTTGCTCAATAGTAGTAACTGTGAGAGGGACCTTGGAGTCCTAGTGGACAATCACTTAAATATGAGCCAGCAATGTGCTACAGCTGCCAAAAAGGCCAACATAGTGCTAGGCTACATTAACAGAGGGATAGAATCAAGATCACGTGAAGTATTAATACCACTTCACAAGGCCTTGGTAAGGCCATACTTGGAATACTGCATCCAGTTTTGGTCACCACGATGTAAAAAAGATGTTGAGACTCTAGAAAGAGTACAGAGAAGAGCAACAAAGATGATATGGGGACTGGAGGCTAAAGCATATAAGGAAAGGCTGCTGGAATTGGGTATGTCTAGTTTAACGAAGAGAAGGACGAGGGGGGACATGATAGCAGTCTTCCAATATCTCAGGGGCTGCCACAAAGAAGAGGGAGTCAAGCTGTTCTCCAAAGCGCCTGAAGGCAGGACAAGAAGCAATGGATGGAAACCAATCAAGGAGAGAAGCAACCTAGAACTAAGGAGAAACTTCCTGACAGTTAGAACAATTAACCAGTGGAACAACCTGCCTCCAGAAGTGGTGAATGCTCCAACGCTGGAAGTTTTTAAGAAGAGACTGGACAGCCCTTAGTCTGAAATGGTATAGGGTTTCCTGCCTGAGCAGGGGGTCGGACTCAATGACCTCCAAGGTTCCTTCCAACTCCCCACCCATATGCTGCTGAAGGAAACATTTGACTTCCTTAACCCTTCGCTTTCTGAGATCTTCAAATGATTTCAGCATATCAGCAATGCAACAGCCACAGTAGTTTGAGCCATTAAATCATTTAAAATCATTTGAACCATTACACTAAGAATCTAGAAATAAATTTTATTTATTTGTTAAGTTTATACGGGTAGACCTTAACCTATGACCACAATTGAAAGCAGAATGTCTGTTCCTAAGCAAGGCGGCTGCTGAGTAAGTTATGCCCAATTTTACAACCTTTTTGCCAGCTCTCCCCATGGACTTCCCTTGTTGGAAGTCAACTGGGAAGATCACAAATGGCAATCACATGAGTCTGGGATGCTGCAGTCATCAGCAATTCGTGCCAGTTGCCAAGCACCCAAATTTTGGCCACCTGTTTGGCTACTGTGACAATCGTAAGGGCAAGGACCAGTCATAAGTCACTTTTTTCAGTGCCACTGTAACTTTGAACAGTCATTAAATGAATGGCTGTAAGTCAAGGACTGCCTGCATGCCTTTCAATTCATTCAAAAAAACTCATTAAGAAGACCCTTCAATTCATTCTGAATCATTTTGTGTAGCTTTATGTTGTTAGTTAGGTTTTCTTTTTAGATTGTTCTGTATTTAGGAGTGGATGCTTGTATTTCTCTGTCTTCTTTTCTTTTTCACTTCTAGCTATTACTGAAAAAGCTAGAAAATAAAGCCAAGCGAGAGAGAAATTCATCCTTTCCTAGACATGGACATGCTAGATATCTTCTGTTTGACCAAGACCCAAACATCCCACTGAGTTGCTAATTCTGCTCTCTGCAAGTAAAGGCCGGGTGGTAACGTGCTTCCTTCCTAGAGCTGAGAGAAAATGAATGGCCCAAGATCACCCAGCTGACGTTTTGCTTAAGGTCAGACTAGAACTCACAGATCTCCTGGTTTCTAGTCTGATGGCTTAAGCACGACACCAAACTGGCTCTCCCTCCTTACATTTTATTGTAAATCATGAGCGGCATTCAGCTGGTCCTACGTATTTTGCTCTGTGATCAAACAAAATTTTCTCTCTATCTATTTCCTTCTCCTTATTTATCTAAATATTGGCTATTGGATATATTTTATATTTAACAGCCCTTATGAATGATTATTGCAGTTTTAGCTGAGTTTATTATCAAAGGCTTAAATTCTGTGTTGGACTCACTAAGTTACAAATAGGTCCCTACTGAAACTCACTACAAATCAACAATTACTTAGTTCCCACTGATTTCAGTGGTGCTGAGGGGCAGCTAACTTAGTTGGCATCCAACTCCAACCAAATTTCCCTTCTCCACTGAAATTCCCATGACACACAGCAAATATGTTTGCCTTTTTATTTCTAGGAAATCAAATTTTAAAGGTGTGATATGGAATAGGGGGAAATCTCAGATTCAGGAAATGTGATCTGGGGGTTTATTCAGAGAATTTCCATTCTCCAACCTTGATCACCAGTAGAAGAAGGAAGGAAGGCATCCCATTTCTTTTGGCAGAATGACAATTAATTTTCTTTTTTCTTTTCCCCTTGGCAGAATTAAAATCAACTTTCCTGAGATTTGGTCATGATTGTCCCAAAGATGCTTTTTCAAAACTGGACTTTGTTTCTCCTTGAAGGCATTTCACTTCTCATCCAAGAGGTGACTGTGACTGAATGGTGGATTTATATTCCTTGCAGTCATCTGGTTGTTAATACTCCTTCTGAAAGTCGTTGAGGCCTCTTGGGGGTTTATCTGTACTCTCTGGGTCACCTGAATAGGCCAAATGGGTGTGGACCCTCAGAGCACAGATCAATCAAAAAGCACCTTTGGTTTCCTGGAACAGGAAAGAAGGGAGAAGAGTAGAATTCCTGCTTCCTGGGACCTGCTTGCAGAAGTCTCCCAAAGTTCTTAACATTTGCAAATCCGAATGGCCTTCAGAAAGAAACAATCTGAATATTTTTGAGAAAAATGGGATGGGCTGGGAACGTACGGCTGTTTTTCTAAAGTTAAACTAATTCTTCTGCCTTCATCCTTCATCTTATAAATTTGTTGCAGGGCAAATAATTCTGATTGGACATTCTCTGTGCCTCCAGGTTATCAGTGCAGCTTCACTGCTCGTCTCCAAAGGCAGCACCATATTTCTCCTATGCTGATGTTGCTGTACTCTTATGCAATCTATAAAGAAGAGAACCTGTCCAAAGACAAAAAAAAAACAAAAACAGATTAGCCACACAGCAGATGAAGTATATATTTTTTAAAAAAAACTCAAGAATCTATGGAGCTTTGAACTCCACCTCATCTCTTTATTCATCTCCTTATGGCCAAGCTCTAATCCTCAAAAGTCAATGTTCCAGAATAGATCTATTGCTCTTAATTGCATGCAATCTTTATGTCAGGTACATCAGGTAACCTAGTGTCTTCTAAATGTCCCAAACTTCAAATATTTTCGGTCCCAAGCAAGCAAGCAAGCAAGCAAGCAAGCAAGCAAGCAAGCAAGCAAGCAAGCAAGCAGGGAAGCAAGGAAGCAAGCTGTAATACAGGATATGTGGAGGTTTGGATGTTTAGATGTTGCTGATTCCTCCCCTGCCAGGGAAATGCACTTAGTTTCCAACCCAAAATGAAACAAATTTCACTGTTGTCAAAATATACAGAATGCATAAAGATGTACCTTTAAAAAAAATCTCACCAGAGTATCCAAAAAAGATCCTTACCAGTTAGAAGGTACAATGGAAAAGAGGCCCAGCCTAAGCCGAAAGACCATCCATATCGGCTGGTGGGACCGACCACTCCTGAGAAAACAGACATGGCAATCATGACGCAGAAGCCTGGAAATCAAGGAAGAGGTAGAGGTAGAAACATTTCCTTCAGAAGTATGGAAGACACCAATGGGCTTTTCTGCTCTCAATATAAAGAAGGCGGCAACCTCTTGGGTTGCTTATTGCGTTGAGATAGTCCAAGTATTTCATATTTGCTCCAAACTCAGAAAGCGGCATAGAGAAGAGTGGGTTAATTTCTTTTTCCTTGAAGACATTTTGCTTCTCATCCAAGGAAAGAACTTTGTGTAACTTCTTGCAGGAGAAGAGAAAAATTGTCAAGGAAAAACAAAGCCCAGTTGCCTTTTGAAAAGCCTCTTTGGGTTAATTTGCCCATTTTGTTTGCTCGGTTTCACATTTTTCCATTTATACATAGCAATAGCACTTAGACTTATATACCTCTTCAAAGGGCTTTACAGCCCTCTCTATGTGGTTTACAGAGTCAGCATTTTGCCCCCAGCAACCTGGCTAGTCATTTTACCAACCTCAGAAGGATGGAATGCTGGGCTCAACCTTGAGCCGGTGAGAATCGAACTGACAAACTGCTGGCAGACGGCAGTCAGCAGAAGTAGCTGCAGTACTGCACTGCACCACCAGGGCTCTCTTCTAACACTGAACTGCCTCCTTTCCTGAAAAAAAAGGCTCTTCTCACAGTCACTTATCTTTTAGCCGTCTCTTGTCTGGGATAGTGTATACAGGGCCACAAAGATGCACTGGGAACTAAAGTTAGTCCATAAAGTGGCTGCACAAGTAATTATGAATGCACTTCGGTTTGTCCACCTGACACCACCACTTCAAGAGCTGCAATGGTTGCTAGCTGGTTTCTGAGTGGAACTCAAGGTGTTGGTTTCCATCTATAAAGCCTTTCCTTATTTGGTCCCTGGCTCTTTATGGGACTGTCTTTGTCCCATTGTCCCTGTCCATCCTGCAAAGTCTGACAAGGCAGATGTGGTTCATCTCCTGTCAACTAAACAATGCCTTCTTGGGAGATACTGAAGCCATGCCTTTTCTGCCCTTGGAAATGCCCACTAGAACTGTAAAACAATGTGAAGCAGTATATTAGTCTTAAGTGCTATTCCTATTTGCAACTTCCTCAGGAAACCTGAACTAAAATGAATTTCAAAAGCAGGCAGAATGTAGAATTAGGAATGACAGTATGGGTGCGGTTTTCTTTGAAATAACTTGATAAAGAGGAAGTATCAAATAGCAATTTCCTTACCTGCAATAAAGTTGGCAATAGATGCAATCCAGCTCTTGAAGTTATTGCCAAGTCTGCGTTAATAAAATGACAGTATGGGCGGGGTTGTTGTTGTTGTTGTTGTTTTAAATAATTTGATAAAGAGTAAATTTCAAATAACATTAGCACTTGTACTTACATACCGCTTCAAAGTGTTTTACAGCCCTCTCTAAGCAGTTTACAGAATCAGCATTTTGCCCCCAACAATCTGGGTCCTCATTTTACTGACCTCAGAAGGATGGAAGGCTAAGTCAACCTTCATCCAGTGAGAACTGAACTGCTGGCAGTCGGCAGAATTAGCCTGCAATACTGCATTCTAACCACTGTGCCACCACGGTTCCTGTAATAGTATAGTACAGACATGTCAAACACAAGGCCCAGGGGCCGGATGCGGCCCATGAAGTGGTTTCATGTGGCCCGCAAAGCCATCCTGGAAACAGTGAGGGAACGGCCCCCTCTGCTTTGGCCCTGGCCCAGGCTGGCCGAGAGAGAGCCAATGTACAATTTTGTGGTGGCCATCTATGCTGAAATGCATTTAGTCTTAGCTCCACACGGCCATCTGGAAACAGCGAGGAACCGGCCCCTGCCGCGTTGGCCCTGCCCCCTGAGTGCATGCTGGGGAGGTGTCACCCTTTGTGAGGAATGAAGAAATGCACCATCGCCTGGAAGTGGCCAGCAAATGGCCCTGGCCTACTTCACATATCCGGGGGAGGGGAAGGGGTTTCGGCAGGCAGCGGGGTGCTCTCCTCACAGTGCCGAGAGGCTGAGCCAGTTGACATGAATCTGATGAGAACTGCAATGCTGCCTAGCCCCAGACTCCCCAATTTCAGCAGGCAGCAAGGTGCAAAGCTGGTGAGCTTCGCACCGCCTGACTCAACCTCTCGGCACTGTGAGGAGAGCGCCCCACTGCCTGCCGAGACCGGCAGGGTGGGGGCTGGGCGGCGTGCTTCTTTTTGGATTTGAGCCACCTGGCTCAGCCTCTCGGTGCTGTCGGGAGAGCGCCTCGTTGCCTGCCGAAACCAGGCAGGTTGGGGGCTGGGTGGCATTGTGCAGGTAACATTGACTCTCACACTGCTCATGGCATCCCCTCCCCCAGAGCCCACCAAGCCAGATATGTGAAGTAGGTGAGGGCGATGTGCTGGCCACTTCCAGGCGATGGTGCATTTCTTCATTCCTCACGAAGGGTGACCCCTCCCCAGCTGCGTTTCTTTCCTGTTTTTCTCCCTCCCTCATCTCAAATATTTTCCCACCACTCAGTACTTAGGAAGGAAAGAAAGAAGGAAAGAAGGAAAGGAGAGGGAGAGTCTGAGAGAAGTCCTGCCTTACTCCTGCCCTTTCATCATCCCCTTGCCCCCTCCTCCTGGCCTATCCTGGGGGTCTCCCATCCTATTGCTAAGGAAGCTTTGGATACAAAGCCGGGTCTCCTCCCATGGAGGCAGAATGGGCCTCCCTCTGATTTTGCCCTGGTACCCATCATGAACAACCTGGCTAAGGAGAGCAAGCACAGCAGCAGCAGCTTTGAGGAGGAGATAAATGCAGCTGGACACCCCCTTGGGAAAGTGGGGCTGGGCCTGGTGCCGTGGGTGCTCGAGGGCCAGGCTGAGCATTTGACCTCTGCTGCCCAGGGCTCCGGGCAGCCCGCACCACCATCCAGCCCCCCACATGGCCTGAGAGGAACAGTGAGGCTCCTCCAGTGGACCATGCCTTGGCAATCGCCCTGGTCCCACCCTCTTCTGCCAGAGACCCTCAGATCTGTCCCACTCCTGCCCAGGCCCCCACAGGCACCATTGACGCAAACAATGTAGAGCTGGCCATGCACACCCAGTAGGCCACACCCACCCTAGCCACACCCACCTTGCCCCCTGAGGGCAACCACAATGCTGATGCGGCCCTCAATGAAATTGAGTTTGACACCCCTGGTATAGTACTATGCTATGCTATGCTATGCTATGCTATGCTATGCTATGCTATGCTATGCTATGCTATGCTATGCTATGCTATGCTATGCTATGCTATGCTATGCTATGCTATGCTATACATAGTAGTGATAGTGCTGAATTAAGTCACGCAAAAAACACATCTGGGGAAAGACTCTTGCAAAGATGCTTACCTGCCATAAAGCTGCCAATATATGCGATCCAGCCCGTGGAGATACTGGTATTGCCAAGACTGCAGTTTTTATTCAGGGTGCAAAGCCCAATGAGAGAGGCAGCTCCAGCGATCATCCCCAGAAACATAAAGAATCGGGTGGCATGTAAAGAAACTGTCGGGAGCCAATGCAGACACAAGGTAAGAATTCAAGATGGAGGTTCTTGTGTATTTCACAGGCTAGTGATGCATTTGGAATATTGAATCTTACCTGACACAAATTCCACACCTATTGAGTAACATATTCGGTGATTACAATATTTCCATAGACCAAGATGTTTGCTGGAATCCACTATCCAATAGTCTGAACCCAAAGCAGTGAGCAAGCACAGAAGGCTGATGAAGCAAAAGAACGAAGCACCAAAATGCAGGGCATTCATTGTACCGAATGTCTCTGGTCTGTCACTGGCCAAGAGGTCTGGGATGGAACTGGAGGACAACATTACATTTAGGTTATTGATGTTCTTTACTTTGATCGTTTATAGTTATGGATCTTAATTACTTCGTATGCTAAGAATTTGGAGGTGATTTCAGTGCCATGATAAACTCCCTGGGAAAACTGAGAGTCCTTGACCCCAGTATAGACTTTCAAATAGATATCTGAATAGAGAGCCTTACAGAAAGAAGAATCCAGGTTCCATGATTAAATGTGTCCAGTTTCTTCCACAAAACATTTCTCTTTATGCTGTCAAAAACTATAAAGGTGGCACACAATTTCCTGCCAATGGGTGCGTATTTCACAATATACCATAGAATAAAACAATTGTCTCTCAGGGAGCATCCCAGTCTGAACTGAGCCTGTCCTTCCACCAAGAGATATTTCCACCCACATTCAGTCCTATATTTTCCTCAAATGAAGCTTTGCATACATTTTTGCAAATCAGAAAGGAATTCCAAGCAACAACAGCGGGAGTGCCTTCAAATGGTTTCTTGAGAGATGAGATTCAGATTTGATGAAACCAGATCTATTAATGGTATAGTGCAGGGGTAGGCAACCTTGGCTCTTTTATGACTCGTGGACTTCAACTCCCAGAATTCCTGAGCCAGCATCTCTCAGCTTGGAAACTCTCCCTTTCCCCTCAGCATGGCTGGCTCAGGAATTCTGGGAGTTGAAGTCCACGAGTCATAAAAGAGCCAAGGTTGACTACTCTGCATTTACCTACTATCACTAATAATTTATTCAGGTCATTTGGTCATTTGATTTGGCAAGATTTGGCAAGAAAATTAAAAGTTGCTGAGAGTTCTCACCAAAGATTCTTCAATGAGATTGATAGGTGGCACTTTGTCATCAGAACAATATTAGAGCATGTCTTTGGCATTATCTAGATTCCCACTGCTACACATATGCATTAAAATGGCAGTGCCAGAACGAAATAAATAATGAAATGACTTCCAACCTGAAACCTGCATAGTGAAAAGATTATAAAGATTATAAATATAAAAGATTATAAATATAAATTACTTTGAAGCCAGCTGGAGTCCCTGGATTACAAACATTGCTTGAGCTGCAATACTAAGAACTATTCAGAGACATGTGTGGTTACAGAAAATGTTAAGAAAACATGTAGATTTTAAGCCAGAACTATTTCTTTTAGGTATAATTACAGAGAACTATGAAAAAAATGTATATATTTAATATTACATGTACTCACAGCAACGAGAATTACATTTGCACAGCATTGGAAAAAGGAAGAAACACCATCGGAAGAAGATATAATTAGAAAAAGTTTGGATTGTGCGGAAATGGATAGCCTTACATTGAAAATGAAAGGGAAAGAAGATACAGAGAATTTTCAAAAATGGGATAACTTTTATAAATGGCTAGAAAAGCGGAATAGAGAGTAGAAATGGAAATTGTATTACCACTAATGTTAAGTATGTGAACTCAGACAACACATTGTTTATTAATGATTTGTAACCATAAAAATTCAATAAAATATCTATTAAAAAAAAGAATAAAATTTCCAACTTCTAAATGATTAAAGAGATAAAGAAATACTACCTCACACTTTAGAATTTGTTTCTTGGTCTTCTTGCAGGTGATAACTCTTGAGAATGCTTGGGCTCCACTCCCAGTTACTACATGTTAACACATAAGTATCTTTCTTTTAACCCCATAGTCTCCCCACCCATATACGATTCGTTTCCTGATGAATTCCTTGTGCTGCCGAAGGAAACGTTTGATTTCTTAATCCTTCCCTTTCTGAGATCTTCAAATGATTTCAGCATATCAGCAATGCAACAGCCACAGCAGTTTGAGCCGTTAAACCATTTTAAATCATTTGAACTATTATACTAAGAATCTAGAAATAAATTTTATTTATTTGTTAAGTTTATACGGGTAGACTTTAACTTATGACCACAATTGAAAGCAGAATGCCTGTTCCTAAGCAAGGCGGCTTGTTGGAAGTCAACTGGGAAGATCACAAATGGTGATCACGTGAGTCTGGGATGCTGCAACCATCAGCAATGTGACGATCGTAAGGGCAAGGACCAGTCATAAGTCACTTTTTTCAGTGCCACTGTAACTTTGAATAGCCATTAAATGAATGGCTGTAAGTCGAGGACTGCCTGCGTGCCTTTCAGTTCATTCAAAAAAACTCATTAAGAAGACCCTTCAATTCATTCTGAATCATTTTGTGTAGCTTTATATGGTTAGTTAGGTTTTCTTTTTTAGATTGTTCTGTATCCAAGAGTGGATGCTTGTATTTCTCTGCCTTCTTTTCTTTTTCACTTCTAGCTATTACTGAAAAAGTGGTGACATCACAGCTAGAAAATAAAGCCTCCCCCCCCAAAAAAAAAATAGAGAGAAATTCCTCCTTTCCTAGACGTGGACATGCTAGATATCTTCTGTTTGACCAAGACCCAAACATCCCACTGAGTTGCTAGTTCTGCTCTCTGCAAGTAAAGGCCGGGTGGTAACGTGCTTCCTTCCTAGAGCTGAGAGAAAATGAATGGCCCAAGATCTCACAGCTGGGTTTTTGCTTAAGGTCAGACTAGAACTCCCAGATCTCCTGGTTTCTAGTCTGATGGCTTAAGCACTACACCAAACTGGCTCTCCCTCCTTACATTTTATTGTAAATCATGAGCGGCATTCAGCTGGTCCTACATATTTTGCTCTGTGATCAAACAAAATTTTCTCTCTATCCATTTCCTTCTCCTTATTTATCTAAATATTGGCTATTGGATATATTTTATATTTAACAGCCCTTATGAATGATTATTGCAGTTTTAGCTGAGTTTATTATCAGAGGCTTAAATTCTGTGTTGGACTCACTAAGTTACAAATAGGTCCCTACTGAAACTCACTACAAATCAACAATTACTTAGTTCCCACTAATTTCAGTGGTGCTGAGGGGCAGCTAACTTAGTTGCCATCCAACTCCAACCAAGTTTCCCTTCTCCATTGAAATTGTCACGAAACACAGCAAATATTTTTGCCTTTTTATTGAAGAATATATTTTGCACATGTTTTGATATAAAACGTTCAGCCATTAGTGCAAGAACAATAGTAGAAAGTACTATAGTTCAAATTGCATAAATTCTGTTGAATGGAACTATCGGTTTTCTCCCCAAATAATTTCAGACCGAAAGACTCAGTTGAAGAGCAGGTGAAAGAAATCGTTGTTTATACAGACAGGAAATGCCGTAGCCGGAGTGTGTATGCCCAGAGTTATATAATTCTTTGGATTTCCTTATCCAAGTTCTAAAGTACAAAAACTCTGATTTCTAGGAAATCAAATTTTAAAGGTGTGATATGGAACAGGGGGAAATCTTAGATGCAGGAAAGGTGATCTGAGGGTTTTATCCCGAAAATTCCTATTC
>NW_015387917.1:13216-16538 GCF_001527695.2 Protobothrops mucrosquamatus | reverse complement strand
GAAAGTCGTTGAGGCCTCTTGGGGGTTTATCTGTACTCTCTGGGTCACCTGAATAGGCCAAATGGGTGTGGACCCTCAGAGCACAGATCAATCAAAAAGCACCTTTGGTTTCCTGGAACAGGAAAGAAGGGAGAAGAGTAGAATTCCTGCTTCCTGGGACCTGCTTGCAGAAGTCTCCCAAAGTTCTTAACATTTGCAATCCGAATGGCCTTCAGAAAGAAACAATCTGAATATTTTAGAGAAAAATGGGACGGGCTGGGAATGTATGGCTGTTTTTCTAAAGTTAAACTAATTCTTCTGCCTTCATCCTTCATCTTATAAATTTGGTGCAGGGCAAATAATTCTGATTGGACATTCTCTGTGCCTCCAGGTTATCAGTGCAGCTTCACTGGTCATCTCCAAAGGCAGTACCATATTTCTCCTATGCTGATGTTGCTGTACTCTTATGCAATTTATAAAGAAGAGAACCTGTCCAAAGACAAAAAAAATAACAGATTAGCCACACAGCAGATGAAGTAGATTTTTTTTTAAAAAAAAAAACCAAGCATCTATGGAGCTTTGAACTCAACCTCATCTCTTTATTCATCTCCTTATGGCCAAGCTCTAATCCTCAAAAGTCAATGTTCCAGAATAGATCTATTGCTCTTAATTGCATACAATCTTTATGTCAGGTACATCAGGTAGCCTAGTGTCTTCTAAATGTCCCGAACATCAAATATTTTCGGTCCCAAGCTAGCAAGGGGTTGGATAAGCTGTAATACAGAATATCTGGATGTTTGTATGTTTAGATGTTCGCTGATTACTCTCCTTTGAAGGAAATGTGCTTAGTGCCCAACCCAAAATAAAACAAATTTCACTGTTGTTAAAATATACAGAATGCATACAGATGTACCTTTAAAAATATCTCACCAGAGTATCTAAAAAAGATCCTTACCAGTTAGAAGGTACAATGGAAAAGAGGCCCAGCCTAAGCCGAAAGACCATCCATATTGGTTTGTGAGACCAAACTCTCCTGTGAAAATGGACATGGCAATCATGACGCAGAAGCCTGGAAATCAAGGAAGAGGTAGAGGTAGAAACATTTCCTTCAGAAGTATGGAAGACACCAATGGGCTTTTCTGCTCTCAATATAAAGAAGGTGGCAGACTCTTTCGGGTGCTTATTGCATTGAGATAGTCCAAGTATTTCATATTTGCTCCAAACTCAGAAACTGGCATAGAGAAGAGTGGGTTAATCTGCCAAATGTCTGTGGAGGTTCTCAGTCATCCAGGTCAAGGTTGTCCCAAAAGTGCTTTTTTCAAAAGCCAACTGGACTTTCTTTCTTTTTCCTTGAAGACATATTGCTTCTCATCCAAGAAAAGCTTCTCTGATGAAACATCTTCATGGAAAACAAAGACCAGTTGCCTTTTGAAAATCACCTTTGGGTTAAATTGCCAATTTTGTTTTCTAGGTTTCACATCTTTCCATTTATACATACCAATAGCACTTATACTTATATACCACTTCACAGGGCTTTACAGCCCTCTCTAAGTAGTTTAGAGAGTCAGCATTTTGCCCCCAACAATCTGGGTCCTCATTTTACCGATCTCGGAAGGATGGAAGGATGGCTGATGAACTCCTTTCCTGAAACAAAAAGCTCTTCTCACAGTCACTCATGCTTTAGCTGTCTCTTCTCTGGGATAGTGTATACAGGGCCACACTTGAAGACACCCTTGAAAGATGCACTGGGAACTAAAGTTAGTCCATAAAGTGGCTGCATGAGTAAGGCGTGTGTGGTTCATCTCCCATCAACTAAACAATGCCATCTTGGGAGATACTGGAGCCATGCCTTTTCTGCCCTTGGAAATGCCCACTAGGCCTGAGGTTCATTGGCCCCAACCATGCTGTTTATTTAAAACATAACTGGTTTCAAAGCAGTCCAGAGGATGGGGTAATTCTGTCTGGTTGATGACAGATAGTTGAAACAATTACAATTATATAATTTCCCAATATTCTAATTTCTCTATTTGGTCTTGGGGTTATAGTTGTTGTTTTGATATTTTAACTTTCTACACTGGCTTGTTCCTTTGTGACTATATCATCATCATCGTTAGACACAGACATGTCCATATTGTTGCAGTCTTGGCCACAATAAGAAGTGATCTGACTTCTTTTGGGACGCATTTTCAACTTCCCTGTCTAGCCTACATCTCTGAGATTTTGGGGTGGTGTCCCATTCATGTATTAGGCCAGTTCAATATTGCTTAGATGTTTGAGGTCATCCAACAGCAGATAGGTTCTACTATTTTCTGATAGGGTTAGTAAGATTACTATTTTTTTTAAAGAAATTTCATGGAATGAACGATTTCAAAGTTGGTTTGTTTTGAAAGTATTTGCATTCCAAATTTCAATTATTCAAGAGAATCTTGTAACATGAAAGTTTCAACCAATATATTGAAGTTCTGTTGAACTCAAGAGAACGTTCTCCTATGCAGTCATCTATAAGACGCTCTTATGCTTGTTTTAAGAGAATGTGAACTGAAATGAACTTGAAAACCAAGCAGACTATAAAATTATGAATTACTATGGGTTTTTTTTTAAATAAACCACTTGAGAAAGAGTTTTTTAAATCTGCTTAGAGAGGGCTGTAAAACACGTGAAGCAGTATATTAGTCTTAAGTGCTATTGCTATTTGAAACATCCTCAGGAAACCTGAACTAAAATGAATTTCAAAAGCAGGCAGAATGTAGAATTAGGAATGACAGTATTAGTGGGTGTTTTTTTTTAAATAACTTCATAAAGAGGAAGTATCCACTAGCAATTTTCTTACCTGCAATAAAGTTGGCAATAGATGCAATCCAGCTGTTGAAGTTATTGCCAAGTCTGTGTTGCTAAAATGACAGTATGGGTGGGGTTGTTGTTTTTGTTGTTTTAAATAATTTGATAAAGAGGAAGATTCAAATGGCATTAGCACTTGTACTTACATACCGCTTCACGGTGCTTTACAGCCCTCTCTAAGCAGTTTACAGAATCAGCATTTTGCCCCCAACAATCTGGGTCCTCATTTTACTGACCTCAGAAGGACGGAACGCTGAGTCAATCTTCAGTGGGTAAGAACTGAACTGCTGGCAGTCGGCAGAATTAGCCTGCAATACTGCATTCTAACCACTGTGCCACCATGGTTCCTATAATAGTATAGTGCTATACTATATATATACTGTACTATAAATAGTAGTGATAGTATTGAATTATGTCACGTAAAAAAACATATCTGGGGAAAGATTCTTGTAAAGATGCTTACCTGCAATAAAGCTGCCAATATATGCGATCCAGCCTGCTGAGA
>NW_015387917.1:10526-12719 GCF_001527695.2 Protobothrops mucrosquamatus | reverse complement strand
GCCTGCAATACTGCATTCTAACCACTGTGCCACCATGGTTCCTATAATAGTATAGTGCTATACTATATATATACTGTACTATAAATAGTAGTGATAGTATTGAATTATGTCACGTAAAAAAACATATCTGGGGAAAGATTCTTGTAAAGATGCTTACCTGCAATAAAGCTGCCAATATATGCGATCCAGCCTGCTGAGATACCGATATTGGCAAGACTGCATTTTCCATTCAGGGTGCAAAGCCCAACGAGAGAGACAGCTCCAGAGATCATCCCCAGAAACATAAAGGTTCGGGTGGCATGTATAAAGGCTGTAGGGAGCCAATGCAGACACAAGGTAAGAATTCAAGATGGAGGTTCTTGTGTATTTCACAGGCTAGTGATGCATTTGGAATACTGAATCTTACCTGACACTGATTTCACACCTAGTGAGTAACATGTTCCATGATCACAAAATTTCCATAGACCAAGATGTTTGCTGGAATCCACTATCCAATAGTCTGAACCCAAAGCAGCAAGCAGGAACAGAAGGCTGATGAAGGAAAAGAACGTAGCAGCAAACTGCAGGACATTCATTGTACCAAATGTCTCTGGTCTGTCACTGGCCAAGAGGTCTGGGATGGAACTGGAGGACAACATTAAGTTTAGGTTATTGATGTTCATTACTTTGATCATTTATAGTTACGCATCTTAATTAGGGTGTGTAGGGTGTCTCTGCCCCAGATGCATGTCTTTAGTCAGAACTGAACCTATTAGATCAGTGGTGGTGAACCTATGGCACGCGTGCCAGAGGCGGCACTCAGAGCCCTCTCTGTGGGCATATGCACTATTGCCCCAGCCCCACCTCCCCCTGTGGCCCCCTCCTTGCCAGCAGCCCCCCCCCAGAGGAGAGTTGCCTCCAGGTGCAGCCCACACGGAGCAGCGCAGCCAAGGACATGGCAACCGGGCAGTAGGGACAAGACTCCACCCTCACGCCCCTTGTGTGCAAATGATGCTGTGGGGTGCGGGCAGAGGCTGCCATGGCCCTGCAGGGCCACTTGGGCGATATGTGGTGGGCCGTGGAGGTGGTGGGTGGCCCTGTGGGCGGAAGGAGGGGCGGTTTTTCGGCACTCAGTCTCAAAAGGTTTGCCATCACTGTATTAGATCTTCTTGGCTGTAGGTTCCTAACAAATAATTGGTCTATTAGGAACTTTCTTAAAATAAAATACGTGTTAATATAATCAGTGAGAATTCCCTGGATGGGGGAGGCAGTTGCCTTCCTTGAAATCTGGGCTGGCTCTGAGTTCAGAAAGGTTTGTCTTGCTTGGATGTCCACCTTGGACCATTTGCATCTTACTGTTCTTCCTTACTTCAAAGTTAGCTAGTAACTTTGGCATGTAGCCCCACATCACCTCAGATCTTTTTTGGATTTCAAAGAGTTGTTAACAGAAACTCTGGCTGTCAGATTCAGTAGCTCATTTTCTTTTGTACCTTTCCTTTTATATTCAATTTTAGCACATTTAGCACATTTTCCATTCAAAACCCCAGCATGCTTTCATTTAAACTGATGAGCGACTGAATTTATCAGAAACGAGTGAACATTTGAAGAAGCAGAACATCTTTTTTTTATTTATTTTTTTAAATTTATTTTTTATTTTTCCAAACTCTCCCCCATACATATACCGTGATATTTATCAGATATTAACATACATTCTTTTTACATTCTTATATATAAGATACTTTTAATGAAATAAATACATACACATGACTTTTGGTGTTGCTCGCCCATTTCCCCTTTCACTGCATCCCCACTCCTTCTCTACCTTCTTTCTCCCTTCCTTCTCTTTCTTCCCTACTTCCCTCTTCTTCCTCTCCTCTCCTCTTCTCTTTCACCACTCTCTCCTCCAACCTTCCTACTTCCTTCTCCCCTCCTTTACTCTTTTCTCTCTCCTCTCCTTTCTTCCCTTTCATCCCTCTTCAGATACAATTCGGGGGTAATGTCCGAGCAACTCCTCTCTCCAAATTTCCCTATCTGTATTATATACAATAAGATTAATTTTCTCTTACATTAATACTTCTATTTATCTAACCTTCTCAGTATATACGTCTATAAATATGTATACAACCTCCAGTTATTCAATACTATGTCACCTGGGTCTCCCTCCTTATCTGCTCCTTCTTCTTCCATCTAAATTGATGTTAACTATCTTTTAAC
>NW_015387917.1:0-9803 GCF_001527695.2 Protobothrops mucrosquamatus | reverse complement strand
ATATGAAAGCATGCCATCCCAACTGTAAATCATGTCCCTCTAATGTCAATAATCTTGTATTCCTCAGTAAGATCCATTCTCTCATCCATGATAATGCTGCAGCCTGATAGTACAATTCCCAATTAGGTAGACCAAACCCACCTCTCAGTCTTGTATCTTGTAACATTTTTAGATTAATCCTTGCCTTTTTTCCCCTGCCCAATATATTTCAAGATTATTTTATTAAGCCCCTCAAAATATTTCTTATCTAATCTTATTGGTATTGTTGAAAACAAAAACAATAATCGTGGTAATATATTCATTTTGATTATCGCAATCCTTCCCATTAATGATAGTTCTACATTTTTCTTTAAAGAAGATCTCAGCTTCAGGATTTTTCAAGGAATCTTGAGCTAATAAAATCAAGTCACTATTAATCTCATTGATCATAAGACAAGTAGTATTTAGAAGTATTCTTCAGCAAGCAGAAAAAGATGCAACTTTCCCCACACTCTTACGTGAATGAGTCTCGTGTAAAATATTGATTTCACAAGCTTACGATTAGATCCCTTCAGTACTTCATAAAGAATAAAATCTGCCAATTCTTAAATGATTAAAGAAGTAAAGAAATACCATCTCACCAGCTGTGAATCCGTTCCTTAACCTTCCTTCAGGTGATAATTCCCTGAAGTAGCGCTCAAGAATGCTTGAGCTCCACTCCCAAATACACTCCCAAATACACATCACTTCCCATAAGGCACACCTTATGGAATTTGTTTCCTGCTGAATTTCTTAATCTTTGGCTCTCCGGGATCTTAAAACAATTGCAACACATCAGCCAATGCAACAATCACTGCAGTTTGAATCATTAAATTTAGCATCTAGAAATACATTGGGTGAAACTAGAAATAACACAAAGGAGATAAAAGAACAATTTTCTAATCTAAATCTACAAACTCGGAACATGACTAGAAAGAAGGAATTAACATGCAGCTAATAGAAGAAAAACTAGAGCAATCAGATCCCAAGATGGAGGACTTAAAGGAAGGAATTGACCGACAGATCAAGACAACTGAAGAATTAGAAGATGGAGTGATAATATTGAAAATGGAAAAGGCCTCTTACAAATCAAGAATTCAGAATATATTTGAGGAAAAGGAAGAAGAATTGATAGATTTGGAAGATAGAGCTGTTAGGACGACTATGGGGAATGGGAGAAGGAGGAAGGCTGTTTAGTGAATATCAATGGATTTGTTCTTCCAAAAATATAATAATAATAATAATAATAATAATAATAATAATAATAATAATAATAATAATAATAATAATAATAATAATAATAATAATAATAATAATAATAATAATGTTGGAAAGGACCTTGGAGGTTATCGAGTCCAACCCCCTGCTCAGGCAGGAAACCCTACAACATTTCGGACAAATGGCTGTCCAGTCTTTTCTTAAAAACTTCCAGTGTTGGAGCGTTCACTGCTTCTGGAGGCAGGTTGTTCCACTGGTTAATTGTTCTCACTGTCAGGAAATTCCTCCTTAGTTCTAGGTTGCTTCTCTCTTTGGTTAGTTTCCATCCGTTGCTTCTTTTCCAGCCTTCAGGCGCTTTGGAGAATAGCTGGACTCCCTCTTCTTTCTTATCCCAAACAATATGCACAAAAACAGAGGAAAAATTATGTGATGATTCAAAGGCCCTGACTGGGAAAGTTAGCTGGCAAAGGAAGAAAGCTAGAGTAAGACTGAAGAAAATAGAGGTTCTGATCCACTAGATGGGATATTACATTATTAATTAGATGGTTGAACATGGTGCAGAATAGATAATTGTTAGAAATTGAAGTATTACTATAATTAGAAATATAAGATTTGTAATTAGAATATTAGATCTTGGTATGAGAAGGGAAACAGAAAAATGCTATGAAGTTTAAATAAGGGAAACTTTTGGTCACCTAAATATAACTTACTCTGAAATTACAAACAATATAGACATTTTGAATATTGATGGGAAATTAAAATAAAAAAAAGCAAAAACAGGACATTGATTGACTATATGGATGTTAAGTGCAAATGCAATTAAGATATGTACTGGTTAGAAAAGTTACTTAAAACTGACACTATTGATAAATGTAACAAAGATGTTTATATTTAGCTGATAACAACAAGAATTGTATTTTTCCCAGCATGGAAAAATAGGTATTGCTGGAAGAAGAGAGGAAACATTTTGATGGTGTAATATTGGATTTAGACTAAAGAAGTTAATATCGCTGAATTAGTAATGGATCCAGACAACAGGTTGCTTATAAAATATTTGACTGTAAAACCAGAAAATTAATAAAATATTTATATAAAAAAAGAATACTTGAGCTCCACTTCCAAATACTATATATCAGTGATGGCGAGCCTTTTAGAGACCGAGTCCCCAAACTGCAACCCAAAACCCACTTATTTATCACCGGGTGCCAGGTGGGCATGGCCCACTGGGTGGGTGTGGCTGTGGTGGTCATGGCAGGCTGGGTGGGTGTGGCCAAGTTGGGCATGGTCACCTCGATGTTGCTCATGGGGAGGGATGCCTGTGGGGGCCGGGCAGGATTGGGGGAGATACAGGGGGTCTCTGGCTAGTGGGGCAGTGGGCAGGAGACTCGTCTTGCAGGGTGAGGCGAGGCAAGGCGAGGCAGGGCATGGGCGCCATTGTCACAGGGCAAGGAGAGGCAGGGGCCGGGGCGGCGGCTGCCTGACACCATTGGCCCCCGCACACAGAGGCCAGAGAGCGCATGGGGGCCAACAGTGTCCATTAGCAGCCACAGCCTGCTGGCCCCTTGACCGGCGCACTCTGGGACTCCACAGCCCGCCACCAGAAGTTCATAGAAGCTGCCTGTGAGCTGGACAGACGGCTGACAGCTGAGGAGGTGATGCAGTGGGTCGTGCCCGGGAAAAGGAGAGCATGCGAGGCCAGGAGGGATGGGATGGGGGGGAGGGAAACCAACTGTGCTGGGATGCATCCGGCCACATGGGACCTTGGCGAGTTAGCGGGTGGCTGGTTGAAGAGGGACGGTTGCCATCTCTGGGAATTCCCAATAATGCAATCACCGCTTTACTTATCGTAAACTGACTGGACACTGACCACCTCAGAAATTGGGTTGCAATGAATAATAAGCTTGAGAAAACAAAATTGTTTATTATAATCTTGAATTTCTTTGGAACAAAAGGCATTGGTGAAGCATTTTGTTTGAAGGTTGGTGATGTCCTGATTCAGGTCTCTTAAAAGTCTTCAGTCAATCTGAACCTAGAAACATCTTAATTAAATTTCACAACATCACAGGTGTCCTCTCCAAATTATTGCACACCCAAAAGAATAGTAGACCGTGCGACCTTCCTTAAAACAGCTCTTTTACTCACCCACCCACCCTTAGACAGAAGAACAGAAGACTTTATTAATGTTATTCCATAATTTCTTGGTGTCTCTTCAACGCCTTTCCTTGAGGATAACAAGGATTAAAACAGCTGCTGCAGCAAAAAGGTTTGCAGAGGTAAACATAAACCATTATACACAGATTTGTTCAGACACCATTCTATAAAAGCCTCTTGTCTCTCGTGTATACCTAACACATAAGAGGTTAGATATGGACTGCTGGTTAGATGTGACTGCTTGCAAGACAGGGGGAAGGAAAAACGTGACTAGCTAAAGACCTGTTGAAATGAAAACTAAATCCTTTAAAATAGTGGCCCCTGTTCCGTTAAACAATGTTATGGGATATTTTAAATTGTCAGTCTTTGATTTAGCTCTGCTTAGTTAGAGAACAGACAGAAAAGTTCATAGGACATACTTAGTATATTTTCAAATGAGGTACAGGAAATATCGTAAGTGTGACCTCATTCCTAGTATGAGGCTATGTTTTATCTAGGCAAGACAACCAAAGGTGGGTGGGGAGCAGGAATCATAACAGGAGCTCAACTGAGATCTCCTTGGTGACTATCATGGCTAGTTGGACAGGATCACTGGAAAAGGATTCGATGTGTCTTCATCAGTAAAGCACCTGATGGGAAAAGAAAAATAAGTTAATTTCAGACTAAGCTGAGACTCATCCAAACTAGCTCTAATTGTTTACAAAGAGTAAAGTTCCCATACTGGGGATGTAACTCCCTACACACACACAACTCTGGAGGCACTCCTGGTGCTACATTCATCCCATTGTGACATTTAGATGGAACACAAACGTGCTTCCAGCAGAAATCCAGGGTTTCCTTTACATCCCTGCTCAGGTACTGAACACAGAGTTTGTTTGCTGCTAAAATATTTGCTTTCGTTGCTAAGTTGTTTTCTCATTATTATTCAGCTTTTACTAAATGAATACCTAGTATATATATTGGTGCTTCTGTACTCCTTTCACTCCTGGTTGAATTCTTGGCTGATTTTTTTAGAAGCTGCTTCGCATGTTTATCTTATTCCAGCTGTATGTTTTTGTTTTAAAATATGCTGGTTTTTGTTCCTTTTTGTTTGTTTTATCTATATCTATACTATATCTATATCTATATCTATATCTATATCTATATCTATATCTATATCTATATCTATATCATCTATATCTCATCATCCATATCCATATCCATATCCATATCCACCCACCCACCCACCCACCCACCGATCTATCTATCTATCTATCTATCTATCTATCTATCTATCTATCTATCTATCTATCTATCCTCATCATCTAGGTTTTTGCATTGTTTCTTTTTGTTTGTTTTATCTACATCTACATCTACATCTACATCTATCCATCTCCATCTCCATCCATCCATCCATCCATCCATCCATCCATCCATCCATCCATCCATCCATCCATCCATCCATCCATCTATCTATCTATCTATCTATCTATCTATCTATCTATCTATCTATCTATCTATCTATCTATCTATCTATCTATCTATCTAACATCATCATCTAGGTTTTTGCATTTTTTCTTTTGCCCTGTTTCATTTTAAACAGGGGTCTTCAAACTTGGTCCTTTTATAACGTATGGACTTCAACTCCCAGAATTCCTCAGCCAGACACGCTCATAAAAGTCATAAAAGAGCCAAGTTTGAAGACCCGTGTTTTAAACCAATTGTATGGTGCCTGAAGTTCTTATCTTAGAAAAAGAATGTTCACTGCTAAGACAGTTGTAATTCATCTTCCTCCCTGCAATAGTTAAAAATTCTTTATTCTTTAGTTTCAGTTCTCTGTATGGTCTGTTTTTCTTTGGTGGACATTCTCTCTAAGCAGTTGGCCATCAAGATGAGTCCCATCGGATGTCATGGCTCACCTGTTATGATGAACATTGGAATGCAAGCCCAGGCCAAGCTGTAGGAGGGCCCAAAGATAATTAAATGTTGTGTATAAGGCCTGCTGTTCTTGTATATATATGTGAATATGCACACGCCAAGTAAGAAGAGAGTACCTAGGGCCAAATAAGAGGAGGAGAGAGAAAAAAGAGGAAAGCAATTTGCTTCAAAAGAACATTACGTATACTATTTGTTTCCTTCTTAGTTTAAAAACATGGG
This sequence comes from Protobothrops mucrosquamatus, assembly GCF_001527695.2. NCBI lineage: Eukaryota > Metazoa > Chordata > Lepidosauria > Squamata > Viperidae > Protobothrops > Protobothrops mucrosquamatus. Next base: position 4,280 of record NW_015387917.1, on the reverse strand, counting down.
CATGTCTGCCCAGCTCAACCAATTCTGGCTGGCTGATAGCAAGCTTGATAAAACCTAACCAAAAGGACACAAAATCATAGTACATAAGCTGATAAGTAAAAAGAAAATGGTGGTCCAAACAGAAGTGATATCATCCTCCAACTGGGGTGCCAATACATCAAATCTCAAAGTCTCAGAGGAACCAACGTGCCTTCCATTCATAAGAACAAAACAATAGTCCTGACAGATCAGGGCAAGGCTCATCGTGGCCCAACATCACCATGACCAACCAGGGTCAACCAGATGCTTGTGAGGGACTTAGAAGCAGGACATGCCCTTGTTCCCCCACAGTAACATTTGAAGATATGCTGTTTCCTTCTGAGGGTCAAATGACATGGACTTTGTAATTTGTTAGCTAACATAGTTACCTTACATTTTACTTTGTATTTTAAACATAATTACTTTATATTTTGATTTGACTAACTTTTCCCTCTTTTAAAAGGGTGATAAGGTTTTATAAAAACCATTAGACTGGAATGTAGGGAAACTTCCTATCCTATGGCTGTATGGATTGAATATGTAGATAGCCTTTAAAACCCTTAAACTGAAAAAATAAAGTTACAGAAGGATGGCTGGGTGCTATTTCCTGATAAGAACAAGTTTCTTAGCGTCAACTGGCATTTGGTTATTTAACTTCAAACAGCCTTTGTGGTTGATTTACCGTGAAAAGGAGGGGTTACTTTTATCATATCCAACCAACTTTCCCCTTTCATATTTTCTTTGTTAATTATAAAAGGGGATGTAAACTAACGATCGGGGTTCCCTCTTTGAATGAAAGGATTCCCTTTTGTCTGAATATTCTGATAAATTGTAATAAAATAATCATCCTGTCTCATTTGTCTCACTGGAAAATATGCATGCCGTGGCATGAGTCTAAAAAGAGCCATATTTCGGCCTTCTCTTCTGGAGGTCACACTGAGCTTCAGTGTTACTCCCAGGTTGGGAGCAGCTTGCCTTCAAATACCAAGAATAATCTTGGTATTATTCTCAAGAATCTCAAGAATAATACCTCATGACTTCACCTAATCCACTTCGTAAGGTTGTCCAAATTAGCAGTTATCACCACGCACAGGCTCATGAAGTGCCGTGTGAAGAAGAGTTTCCTATGGCACATTCTAAATCACTTTTACCTCAGCTTTACAATGGGGTATCCTTCAAGAGAGAAGGATGGGCCTGCCAATATGGTAAAATAAAAATGGAGGAGCCACAAGCACTATTACCTGCTGTGACGCTGAAGATAGAGGACAGCAGGACCAGGGAGACCGATCTGACTTGGGTACGAATGAAAGAGAAAGAGACACAGCACCAAGCCAGGAAGCCACAGATTGTTCCGAGCACCAGGAAAGTCCTAGTAGTGTGGACAAACCAGGCTGTGAGCCGGGGAGAAAGAGGAGTGAAAAAGCATTAGGCAGTGATGGTACAAAGATGGATGGAGTCTCTTTAGCCCCCAAAACAGGTTACGTTTTGCCATCAGTAAAGCCTCCAGAGAAATATGTTAACTGTGAAGCTACGTACAATGTTGTATCTTTGTGGCGTTTCTAGCAGGTTGCTTTCTTGTTAGTTCTTTTCGCAAAATTGATTTCATGGCAAATTATAACAGCAAAAAATAACAATGAAAACTCCATGCACATTCCATTAAAATTGTGCATTTAACTCTTAAATACTTAACGAAACTCAAATATCCACACATCTACCTATAGTCAGTAAATAAAAGTAAAAAAAAAATATCCAAGCATATTAGCTCAGAAGGAGCTCTGAATATCTAGATTTTTATTAATATGAAGGAGAAATCAAAATATATCACTAAACTCCTCAAAATAACAATAGTCTCCTGCATTGCTAATGTATAAAAACATTTTCTGCAGGGCCTTGCCTCGTGGCGAATCTATAAGCCACTGCAGATATAGAACAGATGTAGCATAAACGCATTTATAGGTGTACATATGACGGAAATGGGACCTTGAGAGAATTTGAACCTGAGAGATTCATTGCATAATATTCAACGTGGGAAGTCTTACCTAGATTAATTGGATAAAAGTCACAATTTGGATCTAAGCAAATACTCCAGAGACCCCCATGGAGCAGACCGTGAGGCGTACTTTCTGTCACCCAGTAAGGGGTGAACAAGGCTATCAGCATCAACATTAGACTCGCAGTGCAGAAAATCAGGCTGCTGAACCAGAGTGGTTGCATCAAGAAATGAAAGTTAGTCTGAGAATACACCGATATGGTTGAGATAGTCCTAGGAAAGAAGGGAAGTGAGTCATTATCCACATTTGTTGTGGCACATGAGGTTAGAATGCTGGGCTGACAACAGCCTCACCTTTGAGCCCCTTTATTGCTGCAGAGTGGGGTGCGTTTCCGTCCTATGGTTCAGCTGAGATGTGTTTGAATATTAATAGCTCGGCTTCGTAGATGGGCTGTTGGTTTGATCTCCAAGCTTGGAGAGTTGGTTGCAAACTTTTCATCTCCATTCGGGGGGTGGGGGGGACATCTTTAGTGCACTTTGAATTGTGCTCGTCTGTCAGAGCACTGGCCTTTAAATACCTTTTTGTGGGATGTAAATTGGTGTGGGTGTTATTTGTCTGGATGTTTCTGCTCCAGGTCCTGCCAACCCAGCAGTTCAAAAGTGGGTAACCCCAAGTAGATACTGTAAATGGGTATCACTTCGGTAGGCAACTTCATGGGGATGCCAAAGAAGTCCCCAACTGGACGTTCCCTGGGCAACAGTGATATCACTGGCAAATCCTTTAGCCTCGGAAGTACTTTGGTGCTTCCAACATGGAAGTATTGGTATCCACATTTGTTGTGAAAGAGAAGCTGCAGAGCAAAAGATATAGCCAATGGAGGTGGACCAAACCCTCTCCCTGGAATTTGTAAAGTACTTCTCAGTGGGTGAAAAGAGAAACAGGGGTCTCCCTATTCCATAAAAAAGAATAGGAAAAGGAAGTCACCAATAATTTTTAAGTGCCTGATGGGGGTCTCTCCCACCCTCACCACACTTGCTTTCCATTACTTAAATAAAGACTTCCAACCTACAAGGACTCTGTTTCTTCCTCTGTTTCCTTTCAGTTCTATATTTCAATGTGGTAATTTTGAGGATTGGGTTCTCCTGTTGCCATACCTGTCCACCATATTTATGTTGGGGATTGAGTCTGGAGAAGCATCAACCCCTTCAGAAATAAATCTAGTTGCCTAGGACACTACAGCTGATCCAGTCATTGCCAAGCAACATAACATTTGACCAATCAGATTCTTGGAAAATTCTACATGTGGAAATTTAAACCAATCAGATAAGCAACAAGGAAAGTTGTCCTCCACCATTTGGGACAAGTTTGAAAATGCAGATCAGTTAACCTTCTATTTTGAATGAAAGAAAATTTCAGTCATAAGTTTGGGAATTGAAAAAAATCTGAAATAAACAGCAGAAAGTTAAATAAGACTCCAACAAATGAACGAAGAGTACACATAAAATTGGAATATTGAAACTTTTACAAGAAGATGTTAGAATCAATCATGAAGAAAAAACAACTCCTTGTGGGAAATTGATCCTGTTTTGGTTTTTGTAGGACATCACAAATGTAAGCAACTTCATGATTTCAAAAACTGAACACAAGAGGGGATGAGAGGCCCATATGCAGGCCAATAACATGATGCTAAACAATAACAATACTGAAGAAGATTTTTGAAGAGTGCAATCAGGAAATGTTCGTTAAGTGAGTTTCCCCCATTTTATGACCTTCCTTGCCAAAGTTGTTAAGTGAATCACTGCAGTTGTTAAATTAGTCCAACTGTTATTAAGTGAATCTGGCTTCCCCACTGACTTTGCTTGTCAGAAGGTTGCAAAAGGGGATCACATGACCCAGGGACAATGCAAACATCATAAATGTGAGTCAATTGCCAAGTGTCTGAACTTTGATCACAAGATCATGGGGATGCCACTACGTTCGTAAGTGTGAAAACTGGTCATAAGTCACTTTTTTCAGTGCTGTTGTAACTTTGAACGGTCACTAAATGAACTCTTGTAAGTCGAGGATTACCTGTATGTAAAGAGTACTTAAAACCCATTTATAGAATGGATTACTCCACCATCACAATCTCTTCAGAACTCACCCTAGACTTGAAGGAAACCAAAATATGTTGTCTGAGGCCAGGCCTTGCTGTTGCCCTAAATATGTTAATCTGTTTCATTTGTATTTGAAGTCAACTCAAATGAGGCATGAAAAGAGGTGCTTTTATTT
>NW_015387916.1:216870-260930 GCF_001527695.2 Protobothrops mucrosquamatus | reverse complement strand
TACTGTGGGAGATTTGTACTTTCAGATTTACGAGATTCTGTTAATGTAACTCTGCAATAAAATACAATTAGCTCATCTCGTGGTGTTTCCTGCTGGGCTTACAAAGATTGAGAAGGAAGTCTGCACCGTTCCTTTCTCAAATGCTACTGCTTTAAAAAAGCAAATAGAATAGAATAGAATAGAATAGAATAGAATAGAATAGAATAGAATAGAATAGAATAGAATAGAATAGAATAGAATAGAAGTGAAGTGAAGTGAAGTAGAGTAGAATATAGAATATAGAATATAGAATATAGAATATAGAATATAGAATATAGAATATAGAATATAGAATAGAATAGAACAGAACAGAATAGAATAACAGAGTTGGAAGGGACCTTGGAGGTCATCTAGTCCAACCCCCTGCTCAGGCAGGAAACCCTATATCATTTCAGACAAATGATTGACTAATCTCTCCTTAAAAGCTTCCAGTGTTGGAGCACCCATAACTTCTGGAGGCAAGTTGTTCCACTGATAGTTCTAACTGTCAGGAAATTTCTCTTTGGTTCTAGGTTGCTTCTCCCCTTCATTAGTTTGCTTCTTGTCCTGCCTTCAGGCGCTTTGGAGAATGGCTTGACTCCCTCTTCTTTGGGGCAGCCCCTGAGATAATGGAACCCTGCGATCATGTCCCCCCTCGTCCTTCTCTTCATTAAACTAGACATACCCAATTCTAGCAACCGTTCCTTATATGTTTTAGCCTCCAGTCCCCTGATCCTCTTTGTTGCTCTTCTCTGCACTCTTTCTAGAGTCTCAACATCTTTTTTACATCGTGGTGATCAAAACTGGATGCAGGATTCCAAGTGTGGCCTTACCAAGGCATTGTAAAGTGGTATTAACACTTCACATGATCTTGATTCTACCCCTCTGTTAATGCAGACTAGCACCGTGTTGGCTTGTTTCTTGCCAAAATGTAGAACCTTACTTAACAATCCTTGCTCGCACTAAAGCACAGGAAATCATAAAGTATAGTATATTTTAAGTATTTACCAGATGAAGCTGCCCGGGAGGAGGGCTGGGTATCAAGGATAACCTTGCTGCAAATTCTTTTAGATGTTGCTCGATTTCTAAATCTTTGTAAGGCTTCAGCCGTAGCAATAAGCTGCAATTAAAAAAAAAATAACAGCAAGGAATAAGAAAACAGTTTGAGTAGAAGTCGCCTGAGAAGAATTCTCCTGCCTTTCAAACATTTGTTTCTTCTGCAAACAATGTACCATTTTATTGCTCTTTAATTGTGCACGAATGCAATTCTGATTGTTCCTACCCAAATACGGATCTTAGGTTTTATGCAATTAAGCTTGCAGAACAATTCATGCAAATTTAATCCAGTTTTGTAGCTCCACTCCTGCCAGCTTAATGACTTATTATTACCATATGAAATTAAAGTCCAGCCAGTAGAACATAAAATTCAACACACTGCTTAAAAAATTTAGAAGCTGTGAATTTATAACAGGAGGGCCCCGTCCTCTTCTGTTATCAAAATCTCTAAGAAACTACTTAGAAGGGATACTAATGGAAATTCTGGGTCGTAAGTTGAGGACTTCCTGTATTTAGATAGATAGATAGATAGATAGATAGATAGATAGATAGATAGATAGATAGATAGATAGATAGATAGATAGATAGATAGATAGACGGACGGACGGACGGACGGACGGGCGGGCGGGCGGGCGGGCGGGCGGACGGACGGACGGACAGACAGAGATGATAGATAGATAGATAGATAGATAGATAGATAGATAGATAGATAGATAGATAGATAGATAGATGATAGATAGATAGATAGATAGATAGATAGATAGATAGATAGATAGATAGATAGATAGATAGATAAATAGATAGATAAACCTTTATTGTCATTGTTTACTATGGGCACAATGGCACACATTAAAAATGAAATTTAGTTGCTTCCTCTCAAAAGTTTACATATACATAACACACATTTAAAACATACTAAATACAACGTATGTATAGACCTACACCCTTACATATAAGTAACGTATCAATATGAATCACTGTCCATCTTGAATACATAGTGGAAAGAGGAAGCTTGAGAGTTCACAAGGTTGATACTGTATGGAACAAAACTGGGACTGAATCTGGATGTTCTGCTTCGGATACCACGGAGCCCCCTCCTCCCAGAAGGTAACAAGGAAAACAGGTCGTGAAGAGGGTGTGTAGTGTCCCAGACAATCTTACAGACCCTGCTCAAGCATCGTTTATGTGCCACATCCTGGATGGGAGGGAGGGAACTGCCATTGATCTTTTCACCCATCCTCACCACTCTCTGCACAGCCTTCCCTTCTGAAGCAGGGATGCTTCCAAACCAGACTGTGATGCTGTATGACAGGATGCTCCCGATCGTCCCTCTGTAGAAAGTGGTGAGGACAGGGGAAGGAAGATGTGCTTTTCTCATGCAACGCAGAAAATGCAGGCGCTGCTGTGCCCGCTTCACCAGGGTCTCGCTGTTGAGCGACCAAGCCAGCCTACTTGTTAACTGCACACCCAGGAATGTGGTAACCATCTCTGCAGGTGAATCATTAATGCACAGAGGAGTGTGGCTGTGCCTGCCTTTGGTCAATTGTCATGGGAAACACCATCCAACAGAAATCAACACGATTTCTCATGGAAGAAATCGAAACTGTGACAACTGAAATCACGTTCAGAGGAAGAGGTCCACATCAATGCTGAATTATCAAGGTATTGATTAGTCGTCTGGGTTAAGCTTCCTTCGACTTCCTCTTCCCGGCCTGTTTTGACAATTCTTGTAATTGCTAAAAAAAATCCTGGCTCTACCCCAGCCATCTCTGCTCGCCCTCGGAAAGAAAAAGCCACCCCAATATTTATCCTTACCAAGACAAGCAGTCCTTCAAGGCGTTGAAATAAGGGTACCTGGATATGACACAAACCGCAAAGGGTACAAAATACGAATCGGCTGTGGGGTGCTGAAGGTTGTCCCAACGTGCCTGCCCATTGTAAAGGCGTCCCTCCTAAAAGAAAAACACAACAACTGCTGGTGAGTTGCTGGCCTTTCAAAGAATCCTGTTTTCAAGAAAGGAAGGGGGTGTTATTCACAGACAGACACACACACACAGACATCACAATTACAGTATGATAGAATCAGTATGGCTGAACCAGGCCTTCGAGTGCCGCTCAACTGTGACAACACTTCAATTGTGGATGTTTCTCCCGAGTGATGCTTGGTTGACTCCTTCGCCATCTGTCTTTCAAACAAAAAATTGAAGATAAGGCCTTTTCACAGGGACATTTCCAGGATAACAACTGCTCCAAGGCCAGGCTCTCTTAAAAAATGCCTATTTTCTGGAAATGTAAACAACAACCAGGCACTTATTACCATCTCTGGTGGATATGTCCTAATGCTAAAAAGTTTTCGTTTAAGATCCACATGTGGCTAGAAGAGATGATTAAAATATGGATAGAATTTAAACCAGAACTCTGTTTGTTAGGAATATTAGGTTTGAATTATGGAAAAGAGAAAGAGTATTTAATATGGCATGTGCTGACAGCTGCAAGAATAATATTTGCCCAATTTTGGAAAAATGAAAATTTACCATCTGACCAGGCTATAATAACAAAAATACTCCAATGTGCAGAAATGGATAGATTAACTTTAGAAATGAAAGAGAAAGAAGACACAATTTATTTTAAAACATGGGGAAATTTTTATTATTGGTTAGAAACACGCTAGAATGAGAAAAGGTTATGAAATGTAAAGAGATAATTGATAATTTGTATTTATATTCCATGATTATTTGTACGAACTTGTTCTTATTTCTTCTTCCTCTTCTTCCTCTTTGTATATTTGTGATCTTAAACAATATGGTAAACTATAATTAATATGTAATATACTATTATTTTAAAATGATTATAATTAATACTAAGCATTGTTAAGTAGTGAAATGAATGAGATTTATTGACTAACTTGTTATTTACATGATTATATGGAAAGCTGTTCAATAATAGAGTAATTATTAAGATTTAATATGTAAATCCGGACTGGTAGACTTGCTGAAGCGATGTTATTTTGTGGGATTAATCCCATTTTTGTGTTACCCCTTTCCCCTGGTCTAGCCTTTTTGTGTGTTTCCCGTTGTCTTATCCTTTTTGACCCTATCCCTTTATTACCTTTATAAAACTCAATAAAAATATTTATTTAAAAAATGCCTATTTTCTTTATTTCACATTTCTATTGTTTAAATTAACTTTGCTTTTAATTTTGTATTTGTATAATATAGGTAAAGGTTTCCGCTGTCCAGCCATGTCCGACTCTAGGGGTGGTGTTCTCTGTTTCTTAGCCAGGGGAACCACGATTTCCGTGGTCATGTGGCCAGCAGGACTGTGTCTTGAGGTGCAGGGAACGCTGTTTCCTCCCCACCAAAGTGGTACCTATTTATCTACTCACATTTGCATGCTTTGGAACTGCTAGGTGGAACAGGAGCTGAGGCAAGGAACGGGAGCTCACCCCTACACACAGTGCTGGGGTCTCAAACCTGGGCTGTCAGCTTTCCAGCTGACAAGTTCAGCATCTTTAATGACTGAGCCATCACACCCCTTCTATCTATTAAGTTTAACCTACCTAAGACCACACCTGGAATACTGCAGCCAATTTTGGTCACCATATCACAAAAAAGATGTTGAGAGTTTGGGAAAAAAAATTCAGAGAAGAGCAACTAAGATGATCCAAGGCCCGGAGGCTAAAACATACGAAGAACGGCTACGGGATTTGGGTTTGGCTAGTATAAAGAAAAGAAGAAATATGGGAGACATGATAGCAGTGTTCTAGTATCTGAGGGGCTGCCACAAGGCAGAGGGGGCCAGGTTGTTCACCAGAGCACCAGAGGGAAGGACGAGAAACAATGGCTGGAAACTGATCAGAGAGAATTAAGGAGAAATTTCCTGACAGTGAGGACAATCAACCAGTGGAACAGCTTGTCTCCAGAAATCGTGGGTGCTCCATCACTGGAGATTTTTAAGAGGAGACTGGATATTCATCTGTCTGAGACAGTATAGGTTTTCCTGCTTGAGCAGGGGGCTGGACTAGAAGACCTCCATAGTTCCTCCCAGCTCTATTCCTATTCTATTCCTATTCTATTCTATTCTATTCTATTCTATTCTAGTCTAGTCTATTCTAGTCTATTCTAGTCTAGTCTAGTCCACTCTACTCTATTTATGATTTATTGAAGGCAAAGGTAGAAGAGGATGGCAGAGGATGAGATGATCAGTTAGATGAACATGAATTTGGGAATTTGGGTGCGGACAGGAGCTCACCCCATCGCACAGCACTCCAATATCTGAGCCAGGGCTATCAGCTCTCCAGCTGACAAGCTCAGCTTCTTTAACCACTGAGACATCTCATTGGNACTCTATTTATGATTTATTGAAGGCAAAGGTAGAAGAGGATGGCAGAGGATGAGATGATCAGTTAGATGAACATGAATTTGGGAATTTGGGTGCGGACAGGAGCTCACCCCATCGCACAGCACTCCAATATCTGAGCCAGGGCTATCAGCTCTCCAGCTGACAAGCTCAGCTTCTTTAACCACTGAGACATCTCATTGGTATAATAGATTTGTCTATAAGTGTTGAAGCACACATTAAAAATGAAATTTAGTTGCTTGCTCTCAGTGTACACATATATAACACACATTTAAAACATACTAAATACAACGTATGTATAGACCTACACCCTTACATATAAGTAACGTATCAATATGAATCACTGTCCATCTTGAATACATAGTGGAAAGAGGAAGCTTGAGAGTTCACAAGGTTGATACTGTATGGAACAAAACTGTGGCTGAATCTGGATGTTCTGCTTCGGATACCACGGAGCCCCCTCCTCCCAGAAGGTAACAAGGAAAGCAGGTTGTGAAGAGGATGTGTAGTGTCCCAGACAATCTTGCGGACTCTGCTCAAGCAACGCTGTCATAACATCAAATGATTGCTAGGGGACTGGACGTTAAGACGAGGACTAACTTTCATCAATACATTCTGAAACTAGTAAACGATCCAGCTTAGGATAACTTTATTACGGCCAAAATAGCCAATTAAAAAAAACAACATACTTGTATAGTCTGGTAATACTGGACCACAACTCCGTAAGTCCGGTTTCCGAAAACATCGGTGAAAACGAGAAAATGAAAGTGGTCCTCTCTCGACTCACACGTGATATAAAATCCTCCTGTAAAAAAAAGAAAGAAAGAAAGAAAGAAAAAAGCCTTGCGGAAAAACAGCACAAGACACACACAACACGGCATCAGAGAAAGGACCGTAATGCACGTATTTATCAACCTCTGACCTTGTAGCAGGGCTGACAAAAATCAGCCCTTTTTAACGGCAGGAGGTCCTCAGCTTACGACCACAAAGGAGAACAAAGTTTATGTTGCTCAGTGAAAGAGTTAAGTGAGTTTTGTCTCGCTTTACGCACCTTTCTTGCCACAGTTGTTAAGTGAATCGCTGCGGTTGTTAAATTAATCACAGGGCTGGCTTCCCCGTTCACTTTGCCAGGAGGTTGCAAAACCAGAATTATTTTCGTTAGGAATAGTAGGAGCTAATTATGAGAAAGATTGCAGATATTTAATACTACACCAGTGGTGGCAAACCTATGACACGTGTGCCAGAGGCGGCACTCGGAGCCCTCTCTGTGGGTACGCGTGCTGTCGACCTAGCCCCGCCTCCCTGTGGCCCCCACCTCACCAGCAGCCTCCCTGGAGGAGAATCACCCCCGGGTGTGGCCCACACGGAGCAGCGCAGCCAAGGACATAGCCGGGCAGCAGGGACACGACTCCGCCCTCGCACCCCATAGCGTGCAGATGATGCTGCGGGGCGTGGGCGGAGGGCGTGGCTGCCATGGTGCTGCAGGGCTGCCTGGGTGATCTGCTGCGGGTCATGGAGGCGGTGCATGTCCCTGCAGGTGGGCGGGGCAGGGGGCGGGTGGGGGCGGAGCAGGCAGGGTGGGAGGCGGAGCAGGGGCAGGGGGCGGTTGTTGGGCACTCAGTCTCTAAAAGGTTCGCCATCACTGTATTACACGTACTAACGGCGGCAAGAATTGTATTCGGCCAACCTTAGAAAAATGAAAACTTACCAGCTGAAGAAGTACTAATTAAGAAAATTCTAGAGTGGGCAGAAATGGATAGATTGACTTTAAAGATTAAAGAGAAAGAAGACTCCGTCTACTTTAGAACGTGGGATATAATTTCTATCAATGGCTAGAAAGACGAATTAGAGAGAAAGGGACGTGATATGTAATTTTGAATCTATATTAGCAAGATTGAGTGATGAATTAACATATTGTTTATGATAATTAACTATTTTCTATTGTTTGTTAAATACATGAACCCAGACATTATGCTGTTTGCTAAATATTGAGAATGTTACTTGGAAAAACCCTAATCCTAACCTGAATCCTAATCCCAACCCCGACCCCATCTTATTCCTAACCCCATAAAAACTAATAAAATCTATACCAAAAAAAAGAGAAGGTTGCAAAAGGGGATCACGTGACTGTGGGATGCTGCAACGGTCGTAAGTATGAACCAGTTGTCAAGCGTCTGAATTTTGATCGTGTGACCCTGGGGATGCCACAATGGTCGTAAGTGTGAAAAATAATCCAAAGTCCCTCTTTTCAGTGCTGTTGTAAATTTGAATGGTCACCTAAACAAATGGTTGTAAATCGATGAGTAAGGAACTAGATTACTATGGACTAAACCCAGTAATTCATTCATTTGTTTATTTATAGCAGGGATCTCCAACCGCCAAGCCATGGACCAGTACCGGTCCACGGCATGCCAGAAACCGGTCGCCACAAATAAGCGAAGCCCCATCTGTGGGATGCAGGCAGCACGCGAAACCACGCCCCCTCCGGTCCACGGAAAATCCCCTCTCCACGGAACTGGTCCCTGGTGCCCAAAAGGTTGGGGGCCGCCAATTTACAGCATTTCTAGGCCACTCTGCTCCCAACTGATTCCAAGTGGAGAAACAATTAAAACCATCCACAAATCAAGCCAACAATGATAATAAAATTGCTGCTGAAAAGAAAACAATGAACATATTCTCCGTGGACCAATGAAATAAACCCATTTTAACTTGTCAGGTGGATTCAGCAGATCCTGCTTTGCCCACAACCCATGTAACACAGCAAATAAGACTCTCCAAGCATACCCTGTTGTGACTATCAAAGGGAGGGCACATTTTATTCTGCCATGGCATTGGTTTGTCCATCCATCCATCCATCCATCCATCCACCCATCCAATTTCTATAACCCCCAAATTCAACCAAGTGATTCTGGGCAGCTTACAATTCTACAAGTATAAAACTCTTAAAACAATTTGAAAGGCATGAAAACAATAAAAACATCCACAAAATAAATATAACTTGTTCTCCAAGAACACTCTGAAGATTTCACAGGATGACACATTTTAGTCTTAAAGGACGTGCAAGGGAAGCAGAGTTGACCCACTGGTCCAAAGTAAGAAGACAGAACAATGTCTGAATAATCCTGACAAATCACCTTCAGACATTCAGATGCAAGGCCCCAGAATCAAGACTCATCACAGGATATTTTCAAATGTGTTGCGTGTGCCGCACAGGGTAGATCGCATGGTGTTGTGCCGGTTGACTTCCTTTGTTGAGGGTCAATCATTATTATAGCAATAGCACTTAGACTTATATAGCGCTTTATAGTGCTTTATAGCCCTCTCTAAGCGGTTTACAGAGTCAGCATGTTGCCCCCAACAATCTGGGTCCTCATTTTACTAACCTCAGAAGGATGAGTCAACCTTGAGCTGGTCAGGATTGAACTCCCGGCAGTGGGCAGAATTAGCCTTCAATACTGCTTTCTAACCACTGCACATCATGGATGGATGAGCAATAGCAAAAGCACTTAAGACTTATATATCGCTTCACAGTGCTTTATACAGCCCTCTCTAAGCAGTTTACAGGTCTCGGAAGGATGGAAAGCTGAGTCAACCTTGAGCACGGTCAGGATTGAACTGCTGGCAGTGGGCAGAGTTAGCCTGCAATCCTGCATTCTAACCACTGCACATCATGGATGGATGGATGGATGGATGGATAGATGAGCAATAGCAAAAGCACTTAGACTTATATACCGCTTCACAGTGCTTTATACAGCCCTCTCTAAGCAGTTTACAGGTCTAGCGTGTTGCCCCCAACAATCTGGGTCCTCATTTATCGACCTCGGAAGGATGGAAAGCTGAGTCAACCTTGAGCCGGTCAGAATCGAACTGCTGGCAGTGGGCAGAGTCAGCCTGCAATCCTGCATTCTAACCACTGTGCCAGCACGGCTATTTATTTAGTTTATTTTGATTCTGTTGATATGGCAAACTTTTGCATGTTCTGATTTATTATTGTTCACATTTCTCTATACAGCAGTCAGGAAACTTCCAGTGGTTTACATAAGATGCAAAACTAATAAACCATCCGTGGTATGCAAATCCATAAAAACAATAAAAGCAAACATCTACCAAATTTAAACATATAAACATTAACAACAGAAGTTAGAAACGCCGTGATAAAATCAGAGGACAGCTCTCCAAAACAACACCTTAAAATTTTTTTCCAAAATACCAGCGAGGGGGGGGGGACAACCTGATCTCTACCAAGGGGGGGGTTGTTCCATAGTGCTGGCGCTGCCACAGAAAGCAGCACCTTCTCCCCACATCCCATAAACCTCCCCAAAAATGTGGAATCGATCATTGTTTCTTCCCGTTGGATATGATCACTCAAGCTGGAGAAGATCGTGCCAGATCTTGCTGTGAGCCACGAGGAGTCATTTAAAGTTTGGCAGTGTATAAGACGAAGGAATAAACAAACAAACAAACCAGATTAAAAGAAACCTTAATTTGAGATGTAAAGCCCGGCCTTTACAACCTCACCAATGTACAAGTGGTCCTTGACTTATGACCATTTGTTTAATGACTGTGTCAGGGTAATAATTTAACAGCTAAACAGCTTATGTAAAGTTGGAATGCAATGTGGATGATGCAATGACAGGATGATGCTGTGGGAAGTCACACACACACACACACACACCGAGAAGGAAATATTAAAGAGGCAGACAAGCATGCCCAGTTTTTCTTAATAGCCCCAAGTCTCCCTCCCCCAAGCAGAAACCAGCTCTGTAGAAATGCAGATGTAAATAATCCAAGAAGGTTGGAGGCCCCCAGCTAGAAGATTAAGAAGACAAAGATGCCTAAAATCTACATGCCCCACCCAAACTCTAAGACAGGACATAATAGGATTAACCCACAAATGCCAAAGGGCACACTCAGACTCAGGTCAAAGTTCATGCCACAGGGACAACTCCAAACAAAAGGCTCCAGAGGGTATAAAAACCCATTCCCTACATGTGCTTGCTCTCTTTTTTTCCAGAGCCATCTTTTTGTCTGGCTCTCCTCTTCAATAAACTGCAACCTTCTTTCTAAAACAGTCAACATGTTGTTTATTCCTGGCTTGGACTGAACCATGATGAAGACTTTTCCTTCAACAATGCAATATTAGGAATGACTCAGCAGGGTCTGTGTCTGTGCCTTTAAGAGGCTGAGTATAAAAGGGAAGTTTTTTATTGGAGTTTTTCTCTCTCATCCGTTTGACCGCTGTAACTGCTGTGTATTAGAGTTTGCTGTTTCACCACGTGCATGTATTCTGTTTCTAGGGTATATTTGTAAATAGTGTGCTATAAACCATCATTTAATTACAAACCACTGTACTGCCTTTACTCCTGGGTTACCTCAGCACAATAGGACTGTGCATGCTCTGACAGACTGTTTGAAGTTACCATGGGGCCGAAAAACGTCACAACTGCTCCTTGCATTGCACTACCACTGCAGCGTCCTCGCAGTTACACGATCAGAATTTGGGAACTCGGCAACTGGCCTGTTATTTGCGACGGTTGCAGCTCCCCAGGGTCACGTGATCCATCATTTGTGACCTTCCCAGAGAGCTTCCGACAAGCAAAGTCAAAATGGGGGAAGCTGGATAAGCTTAATGATTTGTTTAACGACCAGGACAAAAAGGTCATAAAATTGAGTGTGACTCACTTAACAACTGTGTTGCTTAGCGACAGAAGTTCCTGTCCTAACTGTGCATGGAAGTCGGGGACCATAGGTGGCTGCAAATGTTAGCGAACCTCGATACTGGTTGCTCAAACGCAAGTCACACAAAATCTTTAGTCACACGCTCAGGCCTATGCAAAGAGGTGACTTATACCAGGGGTCCCCAACCCCCGGTCTGTGGACCGGTACTAGGCCAGCAACTGGGCTGCACAAACAAGCAAAGCCCCATCCGCTTGATGCAGGCAGCACACAAAACCACGCACCCTTCGGTCCGCGGAAAAACGTCTATCTTTGGAACCGGTCCCTGGTGCCCAAAAGGTTGGGGACCTCTGACTTAACACAACTTATAAATAAAAAAAAATACCTGGAAAGCAAAGCTGAGGCAATCCATTCAGGTCAACATCTTTGGGGACGGTGATGTCTTCATCCTCCGGTGTTTTGGGGGCTCCGTTCAGAGCCTTTGCGTCCTCCGTCTTAAATTTCTCTTTCTTTTTCCGGAAAGAACGGCGCTTGGCTTTATTGAGAGCATTGCTATTTAAAGGAAGAGCTTGCAGGTCTTCCTTGCTGATAAAGGGAGGCACAAAAACGGAAAGAATCTCTGGTTCAAGTGGAACGGTTCTCACGTCCTTCTGTTGTGCAAGCTAAAAAATAATAATAATACCAGAATCAAGATACTGTGACGGGCAGTATGTCAAATCACCTTTTTAATATTGAGCAGCTCTTTCCTGCTGAAAGAGGGACTGGCAACCTGCATTTTCCAAATACTTTTGAGTAGCGCTCAGAAGCCTCCTGGAATCTCATCTATTTACTGCTAAAATTCTCATGTATGTTTGATCGTTTGTAACTTTTGACTGCGTGAAATGGGGCACCGTAGGGCCACAAATTTTGAGTCGGCATTCCTCAAATGTACTAACTTGAAGAATGTGTCCAAAATCCTGGACCTATGACTCCCATGGGATTGACATTTGGCAACGTTATGGGCCACTTCGGTGCCGTTTTGCTGCCGCAGTTAGCCATTGTCACATGATCGTCAGTTCCTTGTTAGCTTCCCACAAGGAAAGTCAATGGGGAAGCCAGCAGGAAGTCAGAAGTCCGAGGCCGGCATGCAGGTAAATGGCTGCAGCTGAGTTGGGGAGGGGGTACACAGGGCAAGTGCCATATAGGTCAGGGGGGTATGCAAGGGACACCGGATGGGTCGGAGAGAGTACAAGGGGATATGCAAGTGTTCTCTGAAATGACCTAATGGGTCACAGGTTCTCTAATGACTGCTAAAAACTGAAGATACCTTCAGATGGGAAACCAATAGAAGCCATGGCATAGGCCCTAAAACAGATACGTAACAATTATAAAACAAAGAATTCCTCTATAGTCCTGCCAACGGAATGGAATGGGGTGGAGTGGGGTGGGGTGGAGTGGGGTGGAGTGGAGTGGAGTGGAGTGGAGTGGAGTGGAGTGGAATGGAATAGAATAGAATAGAATAGAATAGGATGGGATGGGATGGGATGGGATGGGATGGAATGGAATGGAATGGAATGGAATGGAATAGAATAGAATAGAATAGAATAGAATAGAATAGAATAGAATAGAATAGAATAGAATAGAATATATGGAATGGAATGGAATGGAATGGAATAGAATAGAAAATATGGAATGGCATGGCATGGCATGGCATGGCATAGAATAGAATAGACAGAGTTGGAAGGGAGCTTGGAGGTCTTCTAGTCCAACCCCCTGCTCAGGAAATGGTATAGGAAACCCTATACCATATACCATTTCAGACAAATGGCTGTCCAGTCTCTTCTTAAAAACCTCCAGTGTTGGAGCATTCACAACTTCTGGACGCAGGTTGTTCCACTGATTGTTCTAACTGTCAGGAAATTTCTCCTTAGTTCTAGGTTGCTTCTCCCCTTGATATTATTTAACCCTGAACCAAAACCTATTATTAACTTACTTAGTATTAGACTTCTAGCCCACTTTTATCGTACAATTCAAAATGGTGCCAGCAATGCTCCCGTCTCCCACTTTCCACACCACAACATCCTAGTTCTGTGAGGTGGTTGAGCTCTAAAGTGAACAGCTGGCCCAGATGAGGTTTTCATCCCTAAGGGAGGACTAGAATTCACAGCCTCTCGTTGTAAAGTCCAGCACCTTTGCTACTTCACCAAACTAGCTCGGTGACCCCCTTGACATTGTAGCCCTCAGCCCTCCAAAATTATAAGTATGGCCCTTGAATATCAAGACTTTGCCCATCAAGTTGTAAATTTTATCACCAAAGGGCACAAACCAAAGTGCTAAAAACATTTAGCGTAATCTTTATTTTCAAGAATGCTACGGTATCCCAAAACCTGGCAGAGAAAATGTAAACAATAGCATGCAACTGATGTCATTACAAAACTCATTGTTTAACTTGCGTGCCAAAAAATCCACTGGCATTTGTAAAAAGGCCGCCACACCTACCAACTGTTCTCAATTTAGAGTGGAACTGGTTTGGTTTATATAATCTTATGGGGAAAAAAATGCTTCATGCTCAGTTGTTGTTTTTAAAAAAAACATTTCTACAATTTTCAAGAAGACCTCAAAATCCTGCTCCAGGGTCTTTCCAGCAAGTTTTAATTAATTTATTCATAACAAATCGGCACCATCTTGCAGCAATTGTATTTTCTTTTGGAATTTCATTCCGAAGCTGCCTTTTACCCTTCGTCTCAGCAGGTCTGTATGTTTGCATTTTAATGTTAAATGTTATTACAGTTCATGTTTGTATAAATAATGTTTGATTTTGTTTATCTCTTATGAGATTGTCTTATCTCCCAAGGAAATTGCTGGAAACCCCTAGTCACACATCTCAATGCTCTCTGGTCAGGAGTTAACGTTCTAGGAATTATTTCTTTTTTTGTTTTCCTTGTTCATTGCCAGAATGATAGGAGAGGATGCAAGCCCCATCCCTCTTACATCCCCAGGCACTACTTGCAAGATAAGTAGTGGTCACAGAAACTACTGCTTTACTATCCCTAGCAAGAGGTGGGAGTCAGAGTGTGATAATCCAATGACTTCTGGGAGAGGGATTGAGACCTCCAGCTTCACACTCTATAGCAGAGCTGTCCAACCTTGGCAGCTTTTAAGACTTGTGGGCTTCCCCCCAGCATGGCTGGCTGGGGAATTCTGGGAGTTAAAGTCCACAAGTCTAAAAGTTGCTAAGGTTAGGCAGCCCTGCTGTAGAGCAGGGCTTTTCAACCTTTTCCCCCATTGTACCACTTTTAGGATATGGCAACATCCGAGTACCACCAGTCGCCTAGCAAGGTGTCAAAAACTTGATGACCAAAAAAAAAAAAAGGAAAAAAGTGATAAAGTACTGGTAGTCCTTGACTTACAACAGTTCGCTTACTGACTGTTCGAAGTTACAATGGCACTGAAAAAAGTGCCCCCCAAGCCACAGCCGAGCAAGACAGCGCCCGGCGGCGCTCTTCCTCCTGTCCAAGGTTTTCATTGTTGTGAGCATTTCTGTTGAGGATTGGCAGCGGGGGTGGGGTGGGGGGTGTTTGGTTTTTATTCCCTCCGTCTGCTGGGTGGTTGCAGCAGGTTGTGGTCACTTCACATGACCCTGGGACACTGTGACCGACATAAATATGAATCAGTTGCCAAGCATCTGAATGTAAATCACAAGACCCTGGAGATGCTGCAACATTCCAGCTGATCGGCGCTTCTTCTGGGCTCAACAGAAGCGCCAGGATCAGTGCTGCTTTCCAGCTGACTGGTGCTTCTTCAGGGCTCAGCAGAAGCGCCAGGATCAGCGCCAAGCTCCAGCTGGAGCCTGGCGCTGATCCTGGCGCTTCCACTGAGCCCTGACAGCCCTGCAGCTCCAGCCGTCTCTCGCTCAGGCTTGTGCGGTGCTGCCACCGGTTCAGCTCATTCCCCTCCCCGCTACCACTTTTCTAGGATTGTCGTGCACCACCTGCCAGGTGCCAATGTACCACAGGTGGTACCCGTACCACTGGTTGAAAAGCCCTGCTCTATAGGATCAGCCATTATTTCCAATGAGCTCTGTAATGTACATCCACACAATAACATTAAATACAGCCATCTCTCTCTCTCTCTCTCTCTCTCTCTCTCTCTCTGTGTGTGTGTGTGTGTGTGTGTGTGTGTGTGTGCATACATGCGCCCACAAGGGGAATCTTGTTAAACGTGCTTTCAGAAATCTATGCTTTCTTTCCTTCCCACTTTTTGGCAATAATGTGTTTTTAAATGCTGAATGGTGTAATGGATTACATAACTGAGGAACTAGCTGAGCAAAAATAACCTGCTCATAGATGGAAAAATGAGATTTATTTTTTTTTAAAGATAGGATGAACAATAGTACCCTTGGAAATTTTCTCAGTTGTTTTTCCTCATAAGTTGATTGGAAATAGTTTTATGAACTCTGATGACTCAGCCTGGAGAGAGAAAGAGATTGTGCCATCGCATTACAACATGTGCTGTAACAGAAGGAAATAAATCATCTCGTTCTGAGCAAAGAAGCATACTTTATACCAGGGATAGGCAAGCTTGGCTCTTTTATGACTCGTGGACTTCAACTCCCAGAATTCCTGAGCCAGCCTGGCTCAACTTGGAAACCTCTCCCTTTCCCCTCAGCATGGCTGGCTCAGGAATTCTGGGAGTTGAAGTCCACGAGTCATAAAAGAGCCCAGGTTGCCTACCCCTGATGTAGGTCTGTCTGTCTGTCTGTCTGTCTGTCTGTCTGTCTGTCTATCTATCTATCTATCTATCTATCTATCATCTAGGCCAGGGGTAGGCAACTTTGGCTCTTTTATGACTCGTGGACTTCAACTCCCAGAATTCCTGAGCCAGCCTGGATCAACTTGGAAACCTCTCCCTTTCCCCTCAGCATGGCTGGCTCAGGAATTCTGGGAGTTGAAGTCCACGAGTCATAAAAGAGCCAAGCTTGCCTACCCCTGATGTAGGTCTGTCTGTCTGTCTGTCTGTTTGTCTGTCTGTCTGTCTGTCTGTTTGTCTGTCTACCTACCTACCTACCTACCTACCTACCTACCTATCTATCATCTAGGCCAGGGGTAGGCAACCTTGGCTCTTTTATGACTTGTGGACTTCAACTCCCAGAATTCCTGAGCCAGCATGGCTCAGCTTGGAAACCTCTCCCTTTCCCCTCAGCATGGCTGGCTCAGGAATTCTGGGAGTTGAAGTCCACGAGTCATAAAAGAGCCAAGGTTGCCTACCCCTGATGTCTGTCTGTCTGCCTGTCTGTCTGTCTATACCGTGCCAAGTATAGCTCTGTGTCTCAATCTTGGTATCTAGCGTCATTCTCATCATACCTCACATTGCAAAATTACAGTGGGTGTGAGAAACCTGGCCAGCTATTTTCCCTCTGCAGGTAGTCCTCAACTCACCACCACAATTGAGCCCAAAACTGCCGTTGCTATGCTAGTCAGCTAAGCGAAGATTTGCCCCATTTTATGACATTCCTTGCCCCGTTTTTAAAAGAATTGCTGCGGTTGTTAAGTTAGGAACATGGTTGCTAAGTGAATCCGGCTTCCCCCATTGACTTTGCTTGTCAGGAGGATCGCAAAAGGGGATCACGTGACCCCGAGACACGGCGACCGTCATAAATATGAACCAGTTGCCAAGCATCCGAATTTTGATCACGTGATCGTGAGGATGCTGCAAAGGTCGTGTGAAAAATGGTTGTAAGTCACTTTTTTCAGTGCCATTGTAACGCTGAACATAATAATAATAATAATAATAATAATAATAATAATAATAATAATAATAATAATAATAATAATAATAATAATGAGGAGGAGGAGGAGGAGGAGGAGGAGGAGGAGGTGGTACATTGGACTAGATGACCAACTAGGCCAACCCCCTGCTCAGGCAGGAAACCCTATACTATTTTGGACAAATGGCTGTCCAGTCTCTTCTTAAAAACTTGCAGTCTTGGAGCATTCACAACTTTTGGAGGCAGGTTGTTCCACTGGTTAATTGTTCTCACTGTCAGGAAGTTTCTCCTTAGTTCTAGATTGCTTCTCTTCTTGCTTAGTTTCCACCCGTTGCTTCTTGTCCTGCCTTCAGGCGCCTTGGAAAATAGATTGACCCCCTCACTAAATAGCTGTAAATAGAGGACTAACATAACACAAACCTAGTTAGAACTTCCTTCTATTTAGTAGGCTATTTATCTTCTAATGCTAATCACAATGCTCTATTCTGCTGTTTTTGTATTAGATAAGATACCATGCATGAAAATTAGGCGTGCTATCCTTGAAACTACACAGCTAAGTAAGAGCTATAGGGAATAGGAGAGTAAGACTAGTAACCAAGTTCAAAATATTCTTCCTGGCTCATTCAATTCCCTGAACTCAAAGCAATATTAACACTTGTGAAGCCAAAAAAATAAGGCAACATCTCCATGTGTCAATAGAGGCATTAGGCAAAATCATATTTAACAACCCACTTCAAAACTACAGCTTTGCTTAATACCGGATCTGCTTAGTAGCACTGAACATGGTAGCAGTTGACAGAACAGTCTGTGAGAATTAACAAGTAGACAGCATCATTCTGCATTTTCTTAAACCAGAAAAACAAATGTTATAAAGAAGGGAAATGAGCAACACTACTGATATAAATTTCAGCCAATTAAAGAAAAATAAAATCGGCTCAGTGACATCCTGTTTCTTTTACTGAGGTTTGCAAATGGGAAGATACGTTCCTCCCACCCTTATTGCAACATGTAAGTGTCATGCAAAACAGACAAAACGCTATTCTCCATTAGGCAAATAGTTGCTAAGTAAGAGTTTCACAGAAATGTAACACTAGTCAGTCATCCTTCTCCTTCCCAAAGGCACGTAATATTTTTTTTTTAATTAATGGGACATTTTTGGCCAGAGCCTTGTGGAACAATTTAAAAGTAGCGGATGGGGCCAGAACAAATGTTAAATGTTATTTATTTATTTTTATTGTTAAATGTGACAATGATCAAATGCTGTTCATGTGATTACTTTCCAGCCACGGATATAAGGTTGCGTTCAAAGGTTTCTGATGCCGCCTGTGAGGCTTCAGATCGGGTTGAACCAAAATTAGCACACTATCATCAACAAACTTAGTACGCAAAAGAATTTGAAGCCTGACAGCATCGCAACCAAAGAGAAAAAGTGAAACAGATGCCAAGAGCCTTAAGTTAATCTCTTCCCCCAACTTCAGATAATAAGAGGTGTTGTCAAGGTGTCCAACATTTTCACACGCAAAAAAAAAAAAAAAAGGCAACCTCTTAAATAAGAAGAGGTAGAAGATGCAGATGTTTATTGGAGGATTGTGGTGGCAAAAAGGTAAGAAAAAATAAGCACCCAGAGTCGAATAATTGTGATTTTAAAAACTCAAGGACAATAAGATAATGGCTTACAGAGGGGGCTGGTGGACCACGAAAAGTAGATCCCACCTCCACACCTGTCTACCCGATTCCTAATTATATCCAATTCCTGTTCAGTTTAATGATGTCAAGCTTTTTAACATTTTATAGGTAGTCCTCAGCTTACGACCACCATTGAGCCCAAAATTTCCATTGCTAAGCGGGACGGTTGTTAAGTGAGTTTTGCTCCATTTTACAACCTTTGATGCCATAGCCGTTAAGTGAGTCACTTCAGCTGTTGACGTTGTTAAGTGAAGCTTGCTTCCCCGTTATCTTTGTTTGCCAGAAGGTCGCAAAAGGGGATCACGTGACCTGGGACGCCGCAACCGTCATAAATATGAGTCAGTTGCCAAGCAGCTGAATTTTGATCACGTGACCACGGAAAAGCTGCAATGCTCATAAAGTTGGTAACAGTCATAAATCACTTTTGCCAGTGCTGTTATAACTTTGAATGGTCACTAAACAAGGTAAGATAACCTTTATTGTCATTTTCTTACTGTGGGCACAACGGCACACATCAAAAATGAAATTTAGTTGCTCCCTCTCAAAATGAAACACGTACATGACACACACCAAAACATACTATGTATAACATATGTATAGACCCACACCCCTACATATACATAGCAAATAAATATTAAATAGCAAATAAATATTAAATACTAAATAAATATTAAATACTAACTACTATAAGTTAAGGACCACCTGTATATTCTTGCTTTTATTGTAACATAAGCTGCACATTGTCAAATAGAGATATAGTAAGCAAATAAGCTTAATAAATAATGGCTTAATAGCAAATAACCTCAGTACCATGCCTATACTTGGTTCCCAGTTGTGTCCAATCTCTAATTTTAATGTTTTTAATATGTTTAATGTTGTATAATCTTGTTTTTCTTGTTTTGAGAGCGGGATGGGCATCATATCAATTTAATAAATATTGGATAAATAGTTGAATAACCTCTGTACCAGAGGTGTAACTTGATTCCCAACTGTATCCAATCCCGGTTCATTTTAATGTTTTTCATATTTTTAAAGTTGTGGTATTTTTGCTTTGCTTCTATGGCAAGCTGTCCAGAGTTGCTTCGATAATGAAGTGAGCAGCAAATGAATTTAATGGGTGCAAAATAAGTAATAAATTCAAACCTCAGCGTCAGAATCGGGCCTTTCCATTGGGAAATTAACAGTGCTGTTTTTTATAAAAACAGTCTTTGGTGGAAGGCAAAGGGAATAATACCTGCTCAAGAATATATGCTGTTTTGGAGGGGACAAGGGCACAATTGAAATATATTGTATATTGTTAATTGTTATAGGAGAAGAAATATAGGTAATAAAAATGGTCTTCAGGAGGGCGGGTGCACTGTGGTATTTATTATTTTTTATACTGTTTTTTATTTAGACATATGTATTATGTTTGTATTATTTGTATTTGAATACAATTAAAATTAAAAAAAAAACAGTGCTGAACTCCTTAGCCGACAACAGCAAAACAATCACCTCTCTTCAAGGTCGTACAGCAATTAAGTTCTCAACTTAAAGTGGTTTATTTAGTGACCAATGCAGCCAACACAGTGCTGGGCTGCATTAACAGAGGGATAGATTCAAGATCACGTGAAGTATTAATACCACTTTACAAGGCCTTGGTAAGGCCACACTTGGAATACTGCATCCAGTTTTAGTCACCACGATGTAAAAAAGATGTTGAGACTCTAGAAAGAGTACAGAGAAGAGCAACAAAGATGATTAGGGGACTGGAGGCTAAAGTATATATGGAAAGGCTGCTGGAATTGGGTATGTCTAGTTTAATGAAGAGAAGGACAAGGGGGGGGACATGATAGCAGTATTCCAGTATCTCAGGGGCTGCCCCAAAGAAGAAGGAGTCAAGCTATTCTCCAAGGCGCCTGAAGGCAGGACAAGAAGCAACGGATGGAAACTAATCAAGGAGAGAAGCAACCTGGAACTAAGGAGAAACTTCCTGACAGTTAGAACAATTAACCAGTGGAACAACCTGCCTCCAGAAGCAGTGAATACTCCAACACTGGAAGTTTTTAAGAAGAGACTGGACAGCCATTTGTCTGAAATGGTATAGGGTTAACTGCCTGAGCAGGGGGTTGGACTTGATGACCTCCAAGGTCCCTTCCAACTTCATTATTATTAATTATTATTATTATTATTATTATTATTATTATTATTATTATTATTATTATTATTATCTTTCAAAGTTACAGTGGCATCGAAAAAAGCGACTTACGATTATTTTTTGCACTTATGACCATTGCAGCATCCCCAGGGTCACATGATCAAAATTCAGACACTTGGCAACTGACTCATATTTACGACGGTTGCAGTGTCCCGGGGTCACGTGATCCCCTTTCGGGCAAGCAAAATCCACAGGGAAGCCAGATTCACTGAACAACCGTGTTACCAACTTAACAACCGCAGCGATTCGCTTAACAATGGTGGTGAGAAAAGCCGTAAAATGGGGCAAAACTCACTTCACAAATGTCTTACTTAGAAACGGAAATGTTCTTTTTGTGATTGTAGGTCGAAGTCTTCCTGTATTCCAGGGGGGGGTCTGCCATTTTTCCAAATCTCCCCCACAATCTCTGCTAAGACCTGGTCAATTCATACGAAGTTTATAAAAATAAATAAATATAGGCAGTCCTTGACTTACGACGGTTCACTTAGGGACCGAAGTTACAACAGCACTGAAAAAAGCGCACTTGTGAACATTTTTCAGACTTACGACTGTTGCGGCATCCTCATGTCACGTGATGCTGGGTAACTGGCTCATATTTACGACGGTTGCATGTGTCCCGGGATCACGGGATCCCCTTTTGCGACCTTCCGACCCGCAAAGTCCATGGGGAAGCCGGATTCACTTAACAACCGTGTGACTATCTGATCAACGGCACAGTGAGTCGCTTAACAACCGTGGCAAGAAAAGTGGTAAAATGGGGCAAATCTCATTTAACAAACGTCTCACTTAGCAACATAAATTTTTGGGCTCAATTGTGGTCGTTAAGTCGAGGACTAGCTGTGTTTACAACAGTTGCCGCATCCCGGGGTTGTGTGATGGCCATTTGTGACCTTCCAAGCTGGCTTCCATCAAGCAAAGTCAACAGGGGGGTGGAGCTGGAGTCCCTTAACAGCTGCAGTGAATCGCTTAACAAAGGTGGCAAAACGGTCCTAAAAGTGGGGCCGGCTCATTTAACAACTGCCTTGCTTAGCAACAGAAATTCCAGTCCCAATAATGATCATCCGTCGAGAACTATTTGTATGTTCCTAATTTAATGAACTGCAGCAATTCACTTAACAAACGTAGCAAGAAAAGTCATCAAACGGGGTAAAGCTCGCTTAAGAAATGTCTCACTTAGCAGCATAAATCCTGGGCTCCGTTGTGGTCGTAAGTCAAGGACTACGTGTGTTTGTGTTTGTGTGTGTGTGTGTGTGTATAGACAGACAGACAGATATATATATATATAGAGAGAGAGAGAGAGAACTACCTGTGTGTGTGTGTGTGTGTGTGTATTATATATAGAGGGAGAGAGAGAGACACCTGTGTGTGTGTGTGTGTGTGTGTGTGTGTGTGTGTGTGTATAGATATATAGATAGATAGATAGATGGATGGATGATAGATAGATAGATAGGTAGATAGATAGATAGATACAGACAGACAGACAGACAGACAGATAGATAGATATAGAGAGATATTATATATAGGAGAGAGAGAGAGAGAACTACCTGTGTGTGTGTGTGTGTGTGTGTGTGTGTATAGATAGATATAGATAGATAGATAGATAGATAGATAGATAGATAGATAGATAGAGAACTACCTGTATATGTGTGTGTGTGTGTGTATTTGTTTGTGTGTGTGTGTGTGTGTGTATTTGTGGTCATAAGTCGAGGACTACCTGTACTTAAAGGTCGTACAGCAACTATTCGATATTATACATACACACACACACACACACGGTACATTTCTCCAAAGGCTATAAAAAAAAAACCCGATAAGCCAAGCCTTCATTAGATCCCCAAGACAGGTGACCCGCTGAAGGTGAAGGGCGGCCAGGTGTTTCACGGGGAAGACGCGACACGCAGGTTTCATCCGGGAAAAGCTTCCTCCTCCTCCTCTTCCTCCTCCTTACGAAAGACCGGCCATTCCCACGTTCGCGGCTCCGGCCGTCGCGGGAACGAGGCGGGCCGGCGAAGGAAGGGAAAGACCCGGGGAGGGGGGAACCTCACGAGGCCCGCCGGTCCAAACAGCCCCGGGGGGGGGAGGCGACCCCCCTAACCCATCGGGGGGGCGCATTCCGACGTTCCCTCCCGGCGGCCGCCGCCCCGCGACGCGTGTTTACCTGACGCGCCTCTCTCGCCTTCTCCCGGGAGGCTCCGAGCAGGACGCAGACCTCCAGGACGGCCGTGGGCAGCAGCAGCAGCTCGTCCATGGCCCGAGCCAGCCGCCGAGGGACCCCGCTCCGCCCCGCCGGCTCTCAGGCCGGTCTCTGGAGGGGCAGCGCCGCGCCACGGCCTCCCTCTGAGGGAAGGGGGGAGGGGCCGGGAGCGGGAGAGGCGTGTCTACGCGCGCGGGCGGGGCGGGGCGTCGAGGGCGTGGCCAAAGGAGGCGGGCGTTCGAGGACTTCAAAGGAGAAACGGGCGACAATTGCGACCCTCGCCGCACACCTGGAATACAGCAGCCAGTTTTGGTCCCCTTAGCACAAAAAAACATGTTAAGAGTTTGGAAAAAATTACATGGGGTATAATTCGTACTTTATTATGGGATTTGAATTTTAAAGAGACGCATGTGATGCTGATGTTATAATAGTGGTAAGATTGTTGTTGTTTAAATTTTAGAAAAGATGGGTAGATTATATTCAGAGAAAGTTAGAAAGTGATAAATGTTTTTTAGCTTATGAGTAAATTTTATAATGTTTATTATAATTAAGGATATTATTATGTTTAAGTCTTGAAGAAATGGTAAAGATTTCCGCATATTTGCAAGATTAATTTTCAGTGTGACTTGGGGAAGATGGATAGATTATTATTAGTTATATGCTTAGAGTTTTATTTGATTGTTTTTTTATGTTTAGAGTTAAAGGATGTTTATACTTGTTTGTTTTAAATTTGGGTACTTATATTTTGACTTGGGATGAGGTGTTTGTAACCCTGTAATCAATTCTGGGAAGTCCGGGGGGGGGATTGGGAGTGGGTGGGTGGGTAGAAATAGATATAAAATAATCAGGGGTACTGATGCTAAATTTTTGAGAAGCAGATGAGTTGTTATTGATATTAATGTATGCCTGTATTTGGTTGGGTTTTTTTAAATTAATAAAAAATTGTTTGGGAAAAGAGTTTGGAAAAAATTCAGAGAAGAGCAAATCAAGGAGAGAAGCAACCTAGAACTAAGGAGAAACTTTCTATTATTACTATTATTATTATTATTATTATTATTATTATTATTATTATTATTACTACTAGCTGTACCCGGCCACGCATTGCTGTGGCTCAGTCTGGTTAAATGGAAAAGAAAGAAAAGAGAAAGCGCACGTTTGTAATATGTTTAATTTCACAATGCTTGTGGGCATACAATATTTTTTGTTGTTCCATTGTCCGTGCAGATATAGAGATTGTCTGGTTTGCCGACTCTAGAACACGCAACAGATAATTGTCCATGTGAGAAGCAATCCGTGTCTAGATCTAAACCGCACAATTCTGAAGATTGGCCCTGAGCTTTGTTGATGGTGATTGCAAAGGCCAATCGAATTGGGAATTGCAATCTCTTACATTGAAATGGCATATCCGTTGGAATCATAGGAATGCGAGGAATGGGGACGTCTTCACCTTTGAAAGGTCCTGTCAAGATTGTTGCTTCTACGACGTTGCTCATTAAAGCACGTTTTTATGCTTTAAAGAGCATGTTTTTAACCTGTCACAGGTGGTAGTGGTAGGTATATAAAAACACGCGTGTATTCGAATGCAACGTTGTGTCGAAATTTCAAAGCAATCGGTGAAGAACTTTCGGAGATTTAAGATTTTGAACAAACGAACATTTACATTTTTATTTATATATATATATTATTATTATTATTATTATTATTATTATTATTATTATTATTATTATTATTTATTAATTTAATTTATATCCCGCCCTTCTCCTTACGGACTCAGGGCGGCTAACAACCAGATAAATTATTATTATTATTATTATGGATCATCACAGTCAGCCAGATGTTCAGACTGGATTTGGCATTTTTGCCTACCTATCAAGTCCTTACCAAGGACCTGGGATAGGCAGATGTGGATGTTTGATGGTATTACAGATATCGTCGCAGAATGGAAGCAGTTCCTAGTAAGGCCGTCTTTTGCAATTGACTTACGGCGAATTTGTCAATGCCGATGATGGTGTTCAAGTGGTGCTCCAGTTGTTTTGGGATTGCACCCAAGGCGCCTGTTACTATTGGTCCCACCCTTGCTTGCTTTTGCCACAGTCTTTCTATTTCTATTTGTAGGTCTTTGTATTTTGTTATCTTCTCCAGTTCTTTCTCGTCTATTCTGCCGTCTCCAGGCACTGCCACGTCCACTATCCAGACTTTTTTGTCTTTCTTATCGACAATTGTTAAGTCCGGGGCGTTATGTGGCAGGTGCTTGTCTGTTTGAATTCTGAAGTCCCAGAGCAGTTTAATTTTATCATTTTCTATGACTTTCTCTATTTTATGATCCCACCAGTTTTTGCTTACAGGCAAATGATATTTCTTGCAATTATTATTATTATTATTATTATTATTATTATTATTATTATTATTATTATTATTATTATTATTATTATTATTATTATTTATTAACCTTGAGCTATTTATAAAAATAATAAAGGAAGCATAAACATCTAGTAATTAAAATAAATATTGTCCAATCTCTCTCAACCTTCGGATTAAGATGGATGCACGCTGGCTGCAGAATTCTGGGAGTTAAAGTCTACACACCTTGAATTTGTTGGGATTTGAGATTTGATGAGTTAAAGTCTACATATCTTAAATTGTTGAGAAATATGGGAGAAACCCTGCTTTCAGCTTTCTGGGGTGTGGAAAAATGTGTACATGTCTGGATTATATCAGCTTAGGAAAGGCTGCATAAATCCGTCAAGCGTCCATTTCTGCAATAAACCAGGAAAAAAAATGCCATCTCATAAACAATTACTTCCCTATTCTTTCTGTTCCATAGCTG
Organism: Protobothrops mucrosquamatus; assembly: GCF_001527695.2. Taxonomy (NCBI): domain Eukaryota; kingdom Metazoa; phylum Chordata; class Lepidosauria; order Squamata; family Viperidae; genus Protobothrops; species Protobothrops mucrosquamatus. The sequence continues at coordinate 235,171 of NW_015387916.1, read as the reverse complement.
ATTCCTTCTTTCCCCTGGATTTAGAGAAACTGTCCTTTCTGGACACTTCAGAGTTTTATACCCTGGGAAAATCCCATCTTCATTTCACCCCAAACTGGGAAGGGAGGAACAGACCCACAAACACAGCAACGAGGCTCTCTTCCTTGTGGCTAAGAAAAAAATATAGCTGCCTCTTTCTACAAGCTTAAAAACAGAAACTCTACCTGCATAAAACCCGTTGGTCAAACTGCCAGTGGCTCGCCTAATAGAGGTGTGGTGCTGGCAGGTGGAACTATAATTATGTAGAGGATTAAGGACTACTTTGCAGTTACAGCAGGGAAGTGTGCAGTATTGGGAGATCTGAAAGATGGGTACAGATGAATATAATGTTCCAATATTTGAGGGGCTGCCGCAGAGAAGAAAGAGGGTCAACCTATTTTCCAAAGCGCCTGAAGGCAAGACAAGAAACAATAGATGGAAACTCATCAAGGAGAGAAGCAATCAGGAAGTAAGGAGAAAGTTCCTGACAGTGGGAACAATTAACCATTGGAACACCTTGCCACCAGAAGTTGTGGGTGCTCCGTCACTGGAGGTTTTTAAAGGAGAGGCAGTGGTTCTCAACCTTTTTAATGCCGCGACCCCAACCGGTCGTAAGTCGAGGACTAAACCGGTCGTAAGTCGAGGACTAAACCGGTTGTAAGTCGAGGACTATCCAACCGGTCGTAAGTCGAGGACTTTCCCTGCCAGGGAGCGCCACGCATGCGTGGTTCCGCCCCCTGTGCCGGCCGAGACGTAGCTGGCAAGCGGCAGAGAAAGAGCAGGCCGACCACCAGCTGGCCCAGCCCAAGGGAGGTAAGGCACCCACCAGAAAAGGGGGAAAAAATGGTGGACAAAAAAAATGGCGGACAGCCTTGCTTGGCGACCCCCATGAAATGGTCGATCGACCCCAAATGGGGTCCCGACCCACAGGTTGAGAACCACTGGGCTAGACAGTCACTTTTCTGGAATAGAATAAGGTCTCCTGCTTGAGCAGGGGGCTGGACTAGAAGACCTCCAAGGTCCCTTCCAGCTCTATTCTGATTGATTGAGGGGGATCACAGGAAACAGACCTTCCCATTTTCCTGGATTTGAGGAACGGTTTTCTCCTCTTTGTTTATATAACGCTTTCCAAATATTTGTTCAATTCTGTCGCTATCAAATGACTACATGACACCGCAAGCATTGTAAATGTCAGTTGCCAAGTGTCCAGATTGTGATTGCGTAACCGCAGGGAGTTCTGGGACAGCCAGAACTTTGAGGACCAGTCATAAGGACCACTCATTCAGCGCCGTCATAACTTGGAACAGCCACTGAAGACGTGGCAACTGACTCATATTTTATGACGCTTGCAGCGTCCCGGGGGGGTCACGTGATCCCGTTTTGCGACCTTCTGACAAGCTAAGTCAAAGGGGGGGAAGCCGGATTCACTTAACGACCAGGTTACTAACTTATACACTGCAGTGAATCACTTAACAGCTGTGGCAGGAAAGCTCGTAAAATGGGACAAAACTCGCTTATCCAATGTCTCCAGCAACGTACATTTTGGGTTCCGTTGTGGTCGTAAGTCGAGCACTACCTGTGTTTACAACAGTTGCCGCATCCCGGGGTTGTGTGATGGCCATTTGTGACCTTCCCAGCTGGCTTCCATCAAGCAAAGTCAACGGGGGAAGCTGGATTTCTTTAACATGTGCAGTGATTTGCTTAAGAAAAGTGGCAAAACGGTCGTAGAAGTGGGGCTGGCTCATTTAACAACTGTCTTGTTTAGCAACAGAAATAATGACCATCCGCCAAGAACTGTTTTTATGTGTGTTGTGATGTTGCAGGCAGGGGTGAAACGGAGCAGCGAGAAGACCAAGATTGCACACTGAATATTATGTAAACGGAAAGCCAAAACACCTCCCAGAAACCATTAATAAAATGAGTCATTGCAGATAACAAAACACGGTTGGTTCCAAGTACCAAGGTGCAAAACATGAGCGGAGTAAGTAGAAAAGTCCAAGGGCCCTCGGAGAAAGTCCAAGTATCATCACATTATATATCATTCACACACAGTTTTGTACACTTGAAATAACCAACACGCAAACTGAACGGTTTCTTTCTAGAAACACTGTCATGTGATCCTTATCTGGTTGCTAATAGACGTTACCTGGATGGAGTAAAATTCCTTATGCGATCAGATGCGCTAATCTTCGGTCAGCAGGAACACTTAGTTTAAACTGTGATAAGCCCAAATGACAAGGTTATACAAGGAGGCAATTTTCAAGGGTGGGAGCCGTGCCATTTGGCGCATTTGAAATATTACCCTCAAGATGCAGGGCTGAGCCTCGTTGCCCCTGGGGTGAATGGAAGGTAGATTTTAATCCATGCGAGGGTCACCCTGGCATGTGCAGGACGTACAAATGAGCACCATTGGCTTGGCTGGTGAAAATAAATTCAGCACACTTGCTGAGGCAAGAAGTTAAGTCACAATGATTATTTTATTTTATTTTATTTCATTTATTTTATCCTACGTTATTATTTATTTTATTTTATTATTTTATTTTATTTCATTTTAACTTTATTTTCTATTTTTATTTGATTATAATATTTAATTTTTTATTTTGTTTTATTTCATTTTAATTTTGATTTTAGTTATTTTTCATTTTATATTTTATATTTTATTTTATTTATTTTATTATTTTATTTCATTTTAACTATTATTTTTTATTTTTATTTTATATTTTATATTTTGTATTTTATTTTATTTTATTATTTTATTTCATTTTCATTTTCATTTTCATTTTATATTTTATATTTTATTTTATTTCATTTTAATTTTATTTTTTATTTTTTTAAAAATTTTATTATTTTATTTTATTTCATTTTCATTTTATTTAATTTTATATTTTATATTTTATTTTATTTATTTTATTATTTTATTTCATTTATTTCATTATTTCATTTATTTCATTATTTCATTAATTTTATTTATTTTTTATTATATTTATTTCATTTTATTATTTTATTTTATTTTTATTTTAATATTATTTTATTTTATTATTTTATTTTATTATTTTACTTTATTTCATTTTATTTTATTTTATTATTTTTATTTTATTTTATTATTATATTTTATTATTTTATTTTATTTTATTTTATTTTATTTTTTATTTTTATTTTATTTTATTACAATATTTTATTTTATTTTATTATTTTGAAATTAGCTGCCCAATTCCAGGGGACTCTTTCTAGAGTCTCAACATCTTTTTTATATCATGGTGACCAAAACAGGATTCTGGTCTCACCAAGGCCTTGTAAAGTGGTATTAACCCTTCACGTGATCTTGATTCCATCCCTCTGTTAAGGCAGCCCAGCACTGTGTTGGCTTTTTTGGCAGCTGCCGCACACGGCTGGCTCCTATTTAAGTGATTGTCCACTAGGACTCTGAGGTCTCTCTCACAGCTGCTACTATTGAGGCAATGCCATTTGTACAATTGTAAATCATATTGTTTGCACAAGGCCATTGTACAAACAACATGATTTACAATTTATGTAGTTTACAAAAGTGATGGGATTTTGCCTGCCCGCCCTAAGGATGCCCATCCTCTTTCCTATTTTAACCTTTCATACTCTATGAAACTGCAGTAATATGCAGATTTATTTGGGGTCTTCATTAAGAATATACAAGGAAGATTTCTCTGTGTGGGGAGAAAACTTACACCTCCTGAAGATGGTTTGAAGCAGAGTTACTCGGGAGTCCCTCCTCTGTAATGTTACTTTTTTTCTTTTTATTTATTTACTGGTTACATTTCCTTATCCCACCTTTATTACTTTATAAGCAGTTCAAGGAAGAACATATAATATTCTCCTTCCTTTTCCTATTTCCCCACAACGGCAATCTTGTTGGGATGAAAGTGACAGGCACAAACTCACCCAGCCGGCTTTCATGCCTAAGGCGGGACTAGAACTCACCATCTCCTGCTGATTGGCCCAAAGTCAGCCAGCTGACTTTCACACTTAAGGCGGGACTAGAACTCACCGTTCACTAGTTTATAGGCCAGTACAGTACCGTAACCACTACAGGTAGTCCTCAGCTTATGACCATAATTAAGCTCAAAACATCTGTTGTTCAGTGAGACATTTGTTAAGAGAATTTTGCCCCATTTTATGACCATTATTGGCATGGTTGTTCAGTGATAAGTTAGTAACCCAGTTGTTAAGTGAATCCCCAACTGATTTTGCTTGTCGGAAGGTCACAAAAGGGGATTGCGTGACCCCGGGACACTGCGACCGTCATAAATATGAGTCAGTTGCCAAGCGCCTGAATTTTGATCACGTGATCATGGAAGATGCTGCAATGGTCGTAAGTGTGAAAAACGATCGTAAGTCTCTTTTTTAGTGCCGTTGTAACTTTGAATGGCCACTAAAGGAACTGTTGGAAGTCAAGGATTACCTGTACATCAAACAGGGTTTTGAATTGGTTGATAAGGCAGGACAAGAAGCAACNCTAATCAAGGAGAGAAGCAACCTAGAACTAAGGAGAAACTTCCTGACAGTTAGAACAATTAACCAGTGGAACAACCTGCCTCCAGAAGCGGTGAATGCTCCAACACTGGAGGTTTTTAAGAAGAGACTGGACAGCCATTTGTCCGAAATGGTATAGGGTTTCCTGCCTGAGCAGGGGGTTGGACTAGATGACCTCCAAGATCCTTTCCAACTTTATTATTATTATTATTATTATTATTATTATTATTATTATTATTATTATTATTATTATTATTATTATTATTATTATTATTATTATTATATGTTTTTATACTTTGAGTGGGCTGCTTGATATATCTATTTTATACCCAACTCTGTCAATGACGGTCTGTGCCTGTAGGGTTCCCTTCTTTTAGCGTCACGTGTGTGTTCAAAGGTAATCTGGTTTGTTTGCTTACAGGTTTTCAATCTGCTGCCAGAGGAGGAAATTGCCATCAAAACCATTTGTAGTCTGTCGATATCCTCCTGGAAATGAGTCCAGATGAAATATTTTCCAGATGAGTAATGGAGGAACGGGAAAGATGGCAGGATCTGAGCTCTGCCGTGCAAGGTAACCTGGGCCAGAAAAGGGAGCTTCAGCCAAGCGTACGCAAAAGAGTGCAGGGTGTGAACCAGGCCTGAGCATTTTAGAATAGAATAGAGTAGAGTAGAGTAGAGTAGAGTAGAGTAGAGTAGAGTAGAGTAGAGTAGAGTAGAGTAGAGTAGAGTAGGAATATAGACTAGTCTAGAAAATAGAATAGAGTAGAGTAGAGTAGAGTAGAGTAGAGTAGAGTAGAGTAGAGTAGAGTAGAGTAGGAATATAGACTAGTCTAGAAAATAGAATAGAGTAGAGTAGAGTAGAGTAGAAGAGAAGAGAAGAGAAGAGAAGAGAAGAGAAGAGAATAGGAATATAGACTAGTCTAGAAAATAGAATAGAATAGAGTGGAGTGGAGTGGAATGGAATGGAATAGAATAGAGTAGAGTAGAGTAGAATAGGAATATAGACTAGTCTAGAAAATAGAGTAGAGTAGAGTAGAATAGAATAGGAATATAGACTAGTCTAGAAAATAGAATAGAATAGAATAGAATGGAGTGGAGTGGAATAGAATAGAATAGAATAGGAATATAGACTAGTCTAGAAAATAGAATAGAGTAGAGTAGAGTAGAAGAGAAGAGAAGAGAAGAGAATAGGAATATAGACTAGTCTAGAAAATAGAATAGAGTGGAGTGGAGTGGAATGGAATGGAATAGAATAGAGTAGAGTAGAGTAGAATAGGAAATAGACTAGTCTAGAAAATAGAGTAGAGTAGAGTAGAATAGAATAGGAATATAGACTAGTCTAGAAAATAGAATAGAATAGAATAGAATGGAGTGGAGTGGAATAGAATAGAATAGAATAGGAATATAGACTAGTCTAGAAAATAGAATAGAGTGGAGTGGAATGGAATGGAATAGACTAGAATAGAGTAGAGTAGAGTAGAGTAGAATAGGAATATAGACTAGTCTAGAAAATAGAGTAGAGTAGAGTAGAATAGAATAGGAATATAGACTAGTCTAGAAAATAGAATAGAATAGAATAGAATAGAATAGAATAGAATAGAATAGAATAGAATAGAATAGAATAAGGAATAGAATAGGATTCTTTATTGAGAATAGAATAGAATAGAATAGAATAGAATAGAATAGTTGCAGGAATTGGGTATGTCCAGTTTAATGAAGAGAAGGACTTAAGAACCAGGGCAAAAAAGGTAGTAAAATTGGACTCAACTCACTCAACAATTGAGATACTTAGCAGTGGAAATTCTGGTTCCAGTTGTGATTGTAAGTTAGGCTACCTGTACCCAAGCAAACAAAATAAACCCTGAAGCCTACGTCTGATTTCTAAAAAGAAAATATTCTTTCCATATTATTCCAATGTCTGCCTTAAAACCTGTTTCTGTAATGTGGTTTATGCACCTGACTCATTTAACCGCCAAGCTCTAGACTAGATTAGAAAATAGAATAATAGAATAGAATAGAAAATAGAATAGAATAGGTTATAGAGTAGAATAAAATATAGATTATAGAATAGAGAATAGAATAAACTTGAATAGACTAGAATAGATTATAGACTAGAATAGACTAGAATAGAAAATAGAATAGAATAGAATATAGATTATAAAATAGAAAATAGAAAATAGAGAATAGAATAAACTAGAATAAACTAGAATAGATTGTAGACTAGAATAGAATAGAATAGATTATAGATTACACTAGACTAGAATAGATTATAGAATAGATTATAGAATAGAATTGATAATAGAATAGAATAGGAATAAGGGATAGGATAGGATAGAACAGAATAAGGAATAGAATAGAATAGAATAGAATAGAATAGAATAGAATAGAATAGAATAGAATAGAAAATATGGAATAGAATAGAATAGAAAATATGGAATGGAATAGAATAGAATAGAATAGAATAGAATAGAATAGAATAGAATAGAATAGAATAGAAAATATGGAATGGAATGGAATGTCCCAGCTTGTCAGCGAAACCGTGCTGTCATCAGGTCTCGCTCATCACACAACCTCGGCTTTGGCACACTCAGTCACAACAAGGTCTCATATTTCCGCTTGAGCGGATCGCAACTTCCTAGACAAAAACCGGATGAACCTGGTCTGAAGAAAAGGCAAAAAGTCACCAAGGTAATTATTGATTTTTCCAACAAGCAAAGTTCAGGTTTCATGCTTCAGGGGCCGGGGCTGAGAAACTCGACTAAGTGGTGAATTAACATTCAAGATCACTCCGTCCTGAAAATTGGTAAAAAAAAAATGATCACATCACCGGTGGATATGCAAATGTAAATTTTCCCACTTTGTTTCTGGCCTGTTACAGGTACGTACAGGTACGTACAACCCTTCATTTAGTGACCGATCAAATTGCGTGACCCCCAGGATGCTGCAGCTATCGTGAATGCATGCTGGTGGCCCAGCACCTGAATTTTGATCCCATGACCGTGAGGATGCTGCAAGCATCAGAAGTGCCAGAACAAGTCATAAGTCAAGGACTGCCTGTAGCGTTACACAGATTTGGCAATAAAACATCATCTAGATAGAATGTGGCTGGTAGAATGTCCTTATTCCTCTTTAGCATTCCTCTGTTGGCCCCAGAAAGTCAGGATAGCAAAAAGATGATGTCGGAGTTCATTGTGCTAATACTAGCCTCCTCCTCCTCCTTGTCTTCCCCCCCTCCTCCTCCTCCTCCTCCTCCTCCTCCTCCTCCTCCTCCTCCTCCTCCTCCTCCTCCTCCTCCCCCCCTCCTTCTCCTCCTCCATCTTCTCCTCCTCTTACCCTCCCTCCTCCTCCTTCCCAGAACACTGACTGCGTTCACAAATCACACCCGCCCACAAGGGGATTTGTTTGGATATATATTAGCAATCTCTGGGCACTCAGCCAATAAACTGAGGTCTGTTCAGTAAGCCATAATTAATAAGCCATGGGTTAGCCCAGGCAAATCTGATAATATGAGCTTGCGTGATACACAAATCCCACCATGCTGCTGTACTCTGTAAGCTATAACTAAAGCACGACTTCACCTGGTGCATAAGCAGGATAAAAGCAGCATTTCAATTTATGGAAAGCGTGTCTGTGTTGCAATGTCATTTTGTAGATTTCCACGGTGACGTGGTGCATTTCTTTAACAGTGTTTTTAATCCTGCTTTCATTTCCCTTTCCAAGAATCCAAAGCATGAAACACGCCCAGATCTTTCTCTTGCCCCGTCGTGCAAATTCAGATGTCATCAACCTAGATAATAATATGAAATAATGCCTGGGAAGATCCTGGAAAAGATAATCAAGCAACAGATCTGCAAAAACTTAGAAACAAAAAAAAAAGTTATAACCAGAAGTCAACATGGCTTCGTCAAAAACAGATCATGCCAAACCGATCTTATTCCATCCTTCGACGAAGGGACTAAATTTGTGGATCAGCGAAACGCGGTAGATATCGTCTACTTGGATTTCAGTCAAACATTTCATAAAGTAGACCACAATCTATTTATTGGTAAACAAGAAAAATGTGGGATAGACGGCATCACCACCAGAGGCATTTGTAACTGGCTGACAAACCTTACTCAATATATAATCCTCAATGGAACAACATCTACATGGAAGAAGGAAGCTGTGGGGTACCACAATGTTCCATCTTTGGCCCAGGATGCTTCAATAGCTTTATAAACTATTTAGATGAGGGAATAGAAGGGGAACTCATCAAACTTGCAGATGACACTAAGCTGGCAGGAATAGCCATCACCCTAGATCAGGGGTGTCAAACTACCGGCCCATGGGCCGGACGCATCACGAAAAAACTGCCCACCCCATTGCCGGCAATGGGGGAAAAGTTCCGATACGTCGCGTGACATCATGTGACGTCGCGAGTTTGACATGTCTGCCCTAGACGATAGGCTCAGATCCTGATGGATCTCGACAGGCTTAAACCCTGGGCCCTATCCAGCAAAATGAAATTCAATCTGCAGAAAAGTAAGGTCTTACACTTAGGCAAGAAAAAATAAATGTACAGGTACAGCATAGGTGAAATCTGGCTCAATAGCAGCAACTGTGAGAGGGACCTTGGAGTCCTAGTGGGCAATCGCTTAAATATGAGCCACAGTGTGTGCTGAAGCAGCCAAAAAAGCCAATGCAATCCTAAATTGCATTAACAGAGGGATAGAATCAAGGCATGAAAGCTGTCTGGTTGACTTTGGGCCAATCACCAGGAGACGGTGAGTTCTAGTCCCGCCTTAGGCATGAAAGCTGTCTGGGTGACTTTGGGCCAATCACCAGGAGACGGTGAGTTCTAGTCCCGCCTTAAGCATGAAAGCCAGTTAGGTGACTTTGGGCCAATCACCAGGAGACGGTGAGTTCTAGTTCCGCCTTAGGCATGAAAGCTGGCTGGGTGACTTTGGGCCAGTCCCTGTCTCTCACAAACCCACCTCACAGGGTTGCAGTTCTGGGGACATTAGGAGGGGGAGGATGGTGTTTTGGAGATCTTCACCGCCTTGAGTTATTTGTAAGAACGGTAAAGGCGTGATGCAAATCTCTAAAATAAAACAAAAGAACAATTAGCTCAGCTGGTTGATTTCCTGTCTGGTCTACCTGGCACTTCCTGCCACTAACCACCACTTGGCAAGTACAAATTACCGAAATTGCATCAGAGTTTGTAAGGAGGTGACGAATCTGATTTTGAAACAGAAATAGGAGTGGGGCGGAGAATGTGGCCACTTCAGTGCTCACGTCTGCATCTGTCTCTTTATAGGTGACATCGCATCATTGTAGAAAGCAAGTGTTGATCATGATTCAGTCCAAGCCGGGAATAAACAACATGGTGACTGCTTTAGGAAGAAGGTTGCAGTTTATTGAAGAAGAGAGCCAGACAGAAAGATGGCTCTGGAAGAAAAGGCAGTGAGCACGTATAGAGAGTGGGTTTTTATACCCTCTGGAGCCTTTTGTTTGGAGTTGTTCCTGTGGCATGAACTTTGACCTGAGTCTGAGTGTGCCTTTCTGGTATTCTGATGGTGGTGGGTTAATCCTATTATGTCCCAAGGGTCATATCCTGCTTCCCTGGGGCTGGGGCTGGGGCTGATGACTCTTAGATTTTTGGTGTTGATTCTAGGGATCTTTTTTCCTAATCCCAGTTTCCTGATTCCAGTCTTTCTGACAAGATTATCATCTGCAATTCTGCAGACTTGGTTTCTGTTTGGGACAGAGAGACTTGGGGGCAGGGTTGGTTTCTGTTTTTAAAATTCTTTAGGGAAATATATTCTGCCCTTTTAATATTTCCTTCTCTGGGGTGCTGACTTCCCACACAAGTGAGGTGATTGGCAAAGTTGTGCACTTTATTCCTGGTGTCGTGAAACGCTGCTGCACTGTGATTTATTTTTCAGGGGATCAGAATTGGATTGTGGAGAAAGAGTGAATTCTGATAAACTGCTTGGGGTTAGGCACGTGTCACCTGGAGTGACCAGACGGGGAAATGAGTTCAGCCAGATTGCGTTTGCATGCTGCCCTAGATGAGTTGTCCTCAATTTGCATCTGTTCGTTTAGTGGCTGTTCGAAGTTACAACGGCACTGAAAAAAAGTGACCTAGGACCGTTTTTCACAGTTATGACTGCTGCAGCATCCTCGTGGTGACGCCATCAAAATTTGGACGCTTGGAAACTGGCTTGTATTTATAACGGTTGCAGTGTCCCCGAGTCACGTGATCCCTTGTGTGACCTGACAAGCAAAGTGTCATGGTTCCGACAGATGAAACTCTTCAAAGAACTTCGAGGCATTGTTTACTTTAAAGAATCTTTATTCGAGTAGCATAGCATCAGCACTAACACAGTCGAAGCCAAAAACTAGATTCCCCTTCCCTGAGCACATGGAATCACAAAGCACAATTCCCTCCTCCAATTAACAGTTATAAATCACATTCTCCAATTAGTTTGAAATGCAGGCTTTCCCTCCAGTTCTCCAGCCCGCCAATTCTTATCATCTCTTATTTCAATAACCTTGGTTCTCACACTAGGTCCAGTATTGTTATGTCTAGCTCAACTCTCATGCACATTCTTCCCCCCAGCCTCATCTAACTCTAACTCTAACTCTAAAAGTAAAACATAAGAACAAAATGGCTGCATCTCTGTTGTCAAAGCAAAAACATCCAATGTTAGCAGCGTTGACACAAAGCTAATGGGGAAGCCAGATTCGCTTAGCAACCGTGTTACCAATTTAACAACTGCAGTGATTCGCTTAACAAATAGAGGCAGTCCTCAACTTTACAACAGTTCGTTTAGTGACCCATCAAAGTTATAATGGCACTGAGAAATGTGACTTACGACCGTTTTTCACGCTTACGACCTTTGCAGCATCCCCAGGGTCACGTGATCAAAATTCAGAGGCTTGGCAACTGACTCATATTTATGACAGTTGCAGCGTCCCGGGGATCACGCGATCCTCTTTTGCGACCTTCTGACAAGCAAAGTCAACGGGGGAAGCTGGATTCACTTAACAACCAGGCTACTGATTTATCGACTGCAGTGATTCACTTAACAACTGTGGCAAGAAAGGTCGTAAAATGGAAGAAAACTCACTTAACAACTGTCCCGTTTAGCAACAGAAATTTTGGGCTTGGTTGTGGTCCTAAGTTGAGGGCTATCTGTATTTTTAATACAGGTATTCCTCAAGTGAAGCATTAAAAAAAAAAAAACCTGCCTTAAAATTCTAGCTTAGATCCAGGGCAGAATCCCGAAAAAGTCATCCCTAACCATCATGCTAAAACTTCTTTCCAATAATATGATCTAGAAGTTTAACCAACTGGAAAAATGCTGGTTTGTGAGATCAGAGATATTACATATAATATTTAAGGATAGAAATCCATTGAATAAATGAAATGTTTTTTTCTGGGGCATCCTTAACGGCAGGAACTAGACTAGCTCGTTGTTGCTGTTTCAACCAAGGAGCTGGTCATTTCCCTTGTTCCCAAATATATTTTGCTTTACAGAGATGTTCTCTGCCTTTGGCCATCTGCATTGGAGGCTCTTGATATTCACTTTAAACCGGTGTTTCTTAGCTTTAAGACTCCAACACCCAGAACTTTCCAGCCAGCGTGGAGGTTGAAACGCACACGTAAGTAAAGCTGGGAGTTGAGGTCTAAGCATTTTTAAATGGCCAAGGTTGAGAATCGCTGCTTTAAAGGACCTGGACAGACCTAAATACGAGCCAGCCGTGTGATGCAGCTGCCAAAAAGGCCAACACAGTGCTAGGCTGCATTAACAGAGGGATAGAATCAAGATCACGTGAAGTGTTAATACCACTTTACAATGCCTTGGTAAGGCCACACTTGGAATACGGCATCCAGTTTTGGTCACCATGATGTAAAAAAGATATTGAGACTCTGGAAAGAGTACAGAGAAGAGCAACAAAGATGATTAGGGGACTGGAGGCTAAAGCATATAAGGAATGGCTGCTGGAATTGGGGATGTCTAGTTTAACGAAGAGAAGGACGAGGAGGGACATGATAGCAGTGTTCCAATATCTCAGGGGCTGCCCCAAAGAAGAGGGAGTCAAGCTATTTTCCAAGGTGCCTGAAGGCAGGACAAGAAGCAAAGGGTAGAAACTAATCAAGGAGAGAAGCAACCTAGAACTAAGGAGAAACTTTCTGACAGTTAGAACAATTAACCAGTGGAACAACCTGCCTCCAGAAGCGGTGAATGCTCCAACACTGGAGGTTTTTAAGAAGAGACTGGACAGCCATTTGTCCGAAATGGTATAGGGTTTCCTGCCTGAGCAGGGGGTTGGACTAGATGACCACCAATGTCCCTTCCAACTTTACTATTATTATTATTATTATTAATACAACTGGAAGGGCACCCAGATGGAAGGAGAGCCCATCTGTTCTTTTTTTTTTTTAAAGAAAATGTTATTGATTTTCTAGTTTTACATTTAAATATTTAAAAAGCAATGTGGCGCCTGAGTTAATCGATGATTCAATAACATACAAGTATCTTTAGTACAGATCTCAAACTATTACATTAAATATTTCCACTCTTTTCCCCTTAGTATTTACTGTCTCCTATTTAAACTAATACAATTCTTATTTATATCAGCTCAATAAAAATAACTTTCTTACATTTATCAATAATTTTTAGTTTATACATATCCTAGTTATTTTAACATTCCATCTTTATAGATAATCAATGTCCTAATTAGTTTTTTTCCCAATTTTTACTTAGGAAAGGGGAGCCCATCTGTTCTCGTTCAAGTTCCTCTAGTGGAGCACTAGAGGGAGCAAATGTTCTGCAGATGGACGGTGGACCGACAAATACACAACATAGAATAATGGGGTTGGAAGGGACCTTGGAGGTCTTCTAGTTCAGTGATGGTGAACCTTTTAGAGACCGAGTGCCCAAACTGCAACCCAAAACCCACTTATGCATCGTCGGGTGCCGGGTGGGTGTGGCCCATTGGCTGGGTGTGGCCCATTGGGTGGGCGGGGCTGCAGTGGTAACAGCAGACTGGGTGGGACTAAAAAGTTCAATCAATCAATTCCAATTTTGCAAGATCTTTTTTTTCCCCATGAGAAGTTGAAATTGACTGATTGATTGAACCTTTTTTTTTTTGGTACACAGCGGGCGGAGGCCTAAAGCGAAAAGGTTTTATAAAACCCAGCTGAAGGCCTAGGACTGGGGCGACGGCGCGCGTGCCCACCGAGAGGGCTCTGAGTGCCGCCTCTGGCACCCGTGCCATAGGTTCGCCACCACTGTTCTAGTCCGATCCCCCTGCTCCAGCAGGAAACCAGAATGGTCCTCCATTGTTCAGAGGGGAAATCAGAAAGGCAATTATGGGGTCCTGGAAGACCTCAAGAAGATTCCATCTGCGCCAGGAAGAAGGGTTGCAAGAATTGGGTATATCCAGTTTAATGAAGAGAAGGACGAGGGGCAGTGCTTTTTTTCTAAAAAAAAAAAAAGAAAAAAAAAAGGTGCCGGAACTCACACACGTCATACAACCCGCCTTGCCTACCCTACAAGGTTCCATCCAAAAAAGGTGCCGGAACTCCGTTCTGGGCGTTCTATGAGAAAAAAAGCCCTGACGAGGGGGGACATGATAGCAAGGTTCCAATATCTCAGGGGTTGCCCCAAAGAAGAGGGAGTCAAGCTATTCTTCAAAGCGCCTGAAGGCAGGAGAAGAAGCAACGGATGGAAACTAACCAAGGAGCGAAACAACCTAGAACTAAGGAGAAACTTCCTGACAGTTAGAACAATTAACCAGTGGAACAACCTGCCTCCAGAACATGAGAATGCTCCAACACTGGATGTTTTTAAGAAGAGACTGGACAGGCATTTGTCTAAAATGGTATAGCTTGCCTGAGCAGCTTGCCTGAGCAGGGATTTGGACTTGATGACCTCCAAGGTCCCTTCCGACTCTTTCTTCTGTTTTCAGACTAGGGTGTTATCTGAACCCAGCCCTAACCCTAGCCCCTCTCTTTCAGCTCAGCCTACTTCACAGGGTTGTTGCTGGGGGAAAAACTGGCAGAAGAGTGCCACGAATGCCACCTTGAGGTCAGGAGCAAATGCATCAAAGGAGCGGTCAGAAAAATCAAGATGGCAGTTGTCGCCATGCAGTCAAAGCCCTGACTCTTTTTTGGGGTGCAGGACAGAAATCTAATTAATTAGATTTAAGCCACTGGTTCATCGATCTCATTTTGCAGTTAGGACAGGGGTCCCCAACCCCCGGTCCGTGGACCAGTATTGGGCCACGGCATGCCAGCAACTGGGCTGCACAAACAAGGAAAGGCCCATCCACAGGATGATGGCAGGCTGCAGGCTGTAGAATAGAATAGAATAGAATAGAATAGAATAGAATAGAATAGAATAGAATAGAATAGAACTGGAAAGGACCTTGGAGGTCTTCTAGTCCAGCCCCCTGATCAAGCAGGAGAACCTATACCATCCCAGAGATCCTTGCAGGACAGGCTGAAGGTTTCTTGCCAAGAATCGGGAACGGTACATATGTTGGGTGAATTATTAATAAAAGTTTGGATCACCGCCATCTGTCATTGCTAATTGGAACCTCCAGCAAAACAGCAGCAGCGAGCCTGGAAAGAGAATTTTTAAACATATTCGGGGAAACCACCGATAATGATCTTCACTTTATTTTCCAGGATGGAAAACTATCGGCTCACTCAAGGTCCATCCGTGCCAATATGGAAGGTGAAATTCTTATTGGCATAAGATTCCCGACTCAGTTCAGCCAGATGTGTGGTCCGGCCGACTGACACATCTGGAAGGTCCGAGGTTAAGGAAATATTTGGGTATGGCACCACAAGGAGCTGGGAAACAAAGGGACACGTCCATAATTGATCGATCGATTGATGGATTACAGGTTGTCCTTGACTTACAACCATTTATTTAGTGACCGTTCAAAGTTACAACAGCAGTGGAAGAGGTGACTTGCAACCAGGCCTTGCTTTTATAACCGTCACAGCATCCCCGTGGACACGTGATCAAAATTTGGGCGCTGGTTAACTGACATGTATTAACATAGCTGCAGAATCCTAGGTCACGTGATCACCGCTTGGGGCTTGTGACGTGCAAAATCCGTAGAGGAAGCTGGATTTGTTAATGACCCCATGATTCACTTAACAACTGCAGTCATTCTCTTAACAACCAGGACAACAAGGTCGTTAAATCTGTGTGACTTATTTAACAACTGTCTTTCTTAGCGACGGAAACAGTGTTTTTTTAGTCGATGCATTGTATAAAGTCATTCGTATGAAATCCTTGCAAGATCAAACCTGTAAAAAAAAAATGGAGCATTGTCAAATCTGGAATTTCTGTAGAAATGAAGGATTACAGCTCCCATCACGGACCTCGATGTTAGGGAATTAGAAGAGTTGGGGTTCTGCCTTTCTAGAAAATGCAAGGCTTCTAGAAACACCTTTCTAGGAAAAAAAAACACCACAGGGTTTCTAGAAACACACGGGGGTTCCAGAAATGCCTTTCTAGGGGGAGAGTGACGAGGTTTCCAGAAATGCCTTTCTAGAAAAATGAGGTGTTTTCTTAGAAATGTCTTTCTAGAGAAATGCAAGGCTTCCTAGAAAAAGTGCCTTTCTAGAAAACACAGTATCATAGAAAAATGCCTTTCTAGAAAACACCCGCTTTCCTAGAAAATGCCTTTCTAGAAAAATGAGGTGTTTCTTGGAAATGTCTTTCCAGAGAAATGCAAGTTTTCCTTGGGAAAAAAGTGCCTTTCTGGAAAACACAGTATCAGAAAATGCCTTTCTAGAAAATGCATGCTTTCCTAGAAATACCTTTCTAGAAAAATACAGCTTTCTAGAAAGCTTTTCTAGGGTGAAAATGCAAGGCTTTCTAGAAATGCTTTTCTAGGAAAAATGCAAGGTTTTCTAGAAGATGCCTTTCTAGGGTAAAAATCGGTGGGATTCAGCCGGTTTGCACCACTTCGGCAGAACCGGTAGCTAATTTTTTGTTGGCCAGGCCCAGAATGGACTTCTGGAAGCGGCATCCACACAGAGAACTGGTTGTTCACATTTTTGAATCCCACCACTGGTAAAAATTTACGTTCTAGAAATGCCTTTGTAGGAAACGCAAGGCGTCAAACGTTCTCCCAGTTCAGACCTAACCCCAAGTAGATGTGATTCAACTGCCGGCTCTTTTTCTGGATGATTCTGCTGCTAGCACTGAGCAGCTGAACATGCGACTGCGTTAGACGTGTGGACTGCAAGCTGGGAGAATAAACACGCCACCGCCCCCACAGGATGTACTTACAGGATAGTCAATACTCCCAAGCTAAATTTATCCAGTTATGCTTTTGAAATCATTCTGCTACATTAAGCCGGAACGATTTTGATCCTGCGTTAGCGCAACGGTTTTAGCTACGAACTTAAACTGCACGCCGGGATCAATATCACATGAGAACATATTGAGAAGATGTTCAAGAAAACCCATCTCTGACCTAGGCTAGCTCGGATAAATGTGTGGCACAGAGTCTCCTCTCAGCCTTGAAGACTCAATGAAATGGAATGAAGAACATCTCCATCTCCAATAGAATACCTGCAATGCAAAGGAGAACATCTCCAGGCCTTAGGGCAGGGGTCTTCAAACTTGGCCCTTTTATGACTTGTGGACTTCACAACGCTGGCTGAGGAATTCTGGGAGTTGAAGTCCACAAGTCATAAAAGGGCCAAGTTTGAAGACCCCTGCCTTAGGGGATGGGCTAGTCATTATGAGGAAACAAATGCCAGTTCAAGATGGCCTTGGGCTGATCCAAAACGAGCGTTCTTACATTCTTCTATTCTTCAAATGCAATTTGAAGAAGGAGAAAAATGAGAGACCAGCTCTATCTGGTGCCCCAACTGAGGGGAGATGAACAAGAATATGAACGAAACCTAACTAGGATCATAACTAAGCCTTGTGTGGGACTCTGGATGTGATAACGCAACACTTCTCAAGGACACTAAATTAGAATCGTAGAATCGTAGGTCTTCTAGTCCAAACTTCTGCCCAAGGCAGGAGTGCTTATTCCATTTCGGACAAATGTTTGTCCAATCTTTTCTTGAAAACCACCAGTGATGGAGAACTCACAATTCCAGGAGGCAAGCAGTTCCAATGATTAATTGTTCTCGTTGTCAGGAAGTTTCTCCTTAGTTCTAGGCTGGATCTCTCTCTGACTAGCTTCCATCTGTTGCGTCTCATCCTGCCCTCAAGTATTTGAAGATGGCTATCATGTCACCCCTAAGCCTACACACCTATATTTAATCATAGCCTTCTCTTTGTTAGGCTAAACATGCCAAGTTTCCTTAGCCATTCATTGTACAGTTTATAATTCAGGCCCCTTATGACAAGATAGAAGTTACCTTACAATCTTTTAGGCTTCCAATTTTCCAAAGTTATATAATAATAATAATAATAATAATAATAATAATAATAATAATAACAACAACAACAACAACAACAACAATAATAATAACAACAACGACAACAACAACAATAATAATAATAATAATAATAATAATAATAATAATAATAAAGTTGGAAGGGACCCTGGAGGTCATCTAGTCCAACCCCCTGCTCAGGCAGGAAACCCTATACCATTTCGGACAAATGGCTGTCCAGTCTCTTCTTAAAAACTTCCAGTGTTGGCGCATTCACCGCTTCTGGAGGCAGGTTGTTCCACTGGTTAATTGTTCTCACTGTCAGGAAGTTTCTCCTTAGTTCTAGGTTGCTTCTCTCCTTGATTAGTT
>NW_015387916.1:213511-216661 GCF_001527695.2 Protobothrops mucrosquamatus | reverse complement strand
TCTTGTCCTGCCTTCAGGCGCTTTGGAGAATAGCTTGACTCCCTCTTCTTTGGGGCAGCCCCTGAGATATTGGAACACTGCTATCATGTCCCCCCTCGTCCTTCTCTTCATTAAACTAGACATACCCAATTCCAGCAACCGTTCCTTATATGCTTTAGCCTCCAGTCCCCTAATCATCTTTGTTGCTCTTCTCTGCACTCTTTCTAGAGTCTCAACATCTTTTTTACATCGTGGTGACCAAAACTGGATGTCGTATTCCAAGTGTGTCTAGGTGACATTGTATCTACAACTTCTAGTATGAAGATGTTGTTGTTCTTGTTCAGTAGCTGTTGTATGTTGTGTCCGAGTCTTCAGAACCCCAGCACACAAGGCCTCCTTGTCTTCCACTGTCTCCCGGAGTTTGCCCAAATTCATGTTCATTGCATCAGTGATGCCATCTAACCATCTCATTTTCTGCCGTCCCCTTCTTCTTTCGCCTTCCATCTTTCCCAACATCAGGGTCTTTTCCAAGGAGTCCTCTCTCCTCATTTGGTGGCCGAAGTATCTGAGCTTCACCCAAAGATGCTTTTTCATGAGGCAACTGGACTTTCTTGTTTTTCTTTGAAGACATTTCGCTTCTCATCCAAGAAGCTTCTTCAGCTCTGACTGGATGGTGGGGAGTGGAAGGATTTATACTCCTTGCAGACAGCTGGTCATTTGCCTTCTTTTAGAGAGCCGTTGAGGCCACTTGGAGGTTTATCTGTGTCCTCAAGGTGTCCTCAAGTAATGCAAATGGGTGTGGACCCTTCTTGGAGCTGTTGAAAGGACTGTGTGGTAGACTGGAGATAGATGATGTTGTATCCCTCCCCCAGTTGAGAAAAGAAAGAAAAACAAGAAAGTCCAGTTGCCTCATGAAAAAGGCACCTTTGGGACAACTATGACCTAGATGACTGAGAATCTCCATAGATATCTGAGCTTCAGCTTCAGCATCTGTCCTTCCAATGGATAGTCAGGGCTGATTTCCTAAATCCATGTGGGAACTGTAGATTTAAGAACAAGGACTTGTGTAATGTGTTTCTTATGTGCAATCACCAAGTAAGACAACTGTCAGAAATATTTATCCCCATTCAGTTGCTACTAGACACGCCAATTCCTCACTGCCTGTTGTTAATCCTTGCATTAGAATGATCTCACCATGTTTAATGAGGTTTCCTTAAACAGCCTAAACTTGGAAGTCTGCCTGCAAGTCATGAATCTAACGGTACCCTGACAAAATGGGAATGTTGTCTTGTTCTACACAATTAATTAATCCATTAGATGACAATGACTGCATTCAGGCTGAAAGTAACTGAATAACCGAGTTGGAAGATACCTTGGGGGTCATCTAGACCAACCCCCTGCTCAAGCAGGAAAGCCTATAACAGGGGTCCCCAACCTATGGGCCGCGGCCTGGGGCCAGGCTGCGGGCTCTTGGCCCACAGGCCGCAGTAATGGCTGGTTGGTGCGCGCACACGTGGGCGTGCATTCCCCCCACTCATGGCATCGGGTGGGTGAGCACGGCCTGTTTGCACACGGACAAATGGGGCTGCTAGCGCGCGGGTGGGTGTGCGTGTAATGTGTTTCTTATGTGCAATCACCAACTAAGACAAGAACCGGGTGGGTTGTGCAAGAACCGGGCGGGTTGTGCAGCCGTTTGCGCATGCGCAAACAGGCCGCCAGCCTTTGCGAGGGGTGCACAGCCATTTGTGCATGCGCACACTGTCAGCACATGCTGCATGCATGAGCTAGTGCCGCACTAGTGCACATGGCACTGTTTGCATCTGCTTGCACACACACACACCAATTTGGAAGCTGCTCTCCTTGCCTCTGGGCCGTGAGCCCGGAAAGGTTGGACACCTCTGCCCTATAATAATTCAGACAAATGGTTGTCCAATCTCTTCTTAAAAATCTCCAGTGTTGGAGTATCCATAACTTCCAGAGGCAGGTCGTTCCACTGATAAATTGTCCTCACTGCTAGGAAGTTTCTCCTTAGTTCTAGGTTGCTTCTCTCCTTGATTAGTCTCCATCCGTTGCTTCTTGTCCTGCCTTCAGGTGCTTTGGAGAAGAGCTTGACCCCCCCCCTCTCCTTTGTGGCAGCCCCTCAAATATTGGAACACTGGTGATAAGAGTTGAATTGGAAAGTGGTCCGTCCTGAAAGGGAAGGGTTAATCAACACAGAAATCCCTTCATCCAATTCTAATAGAAGAGGAGGCTAACTATAGCTGAGAAAGAAAAAAAACTGGAATAAATGACTAAGGACTTTGAAAAATTAAATGACTGAGGACATTCTGTGGGCCATAATTGCTTGTGGCTGGATTGTGTGCGATGGCACAGTTTATCCCAAACAATACGATTTGCAGAGGTTGGGCGTTCCTTGAATTCGCAGCCCTTTCAACCAGCACACCGACTCCCATGCGAAGACGGCATTAGAGGATCTGTCAACGTTATACGTTATAATTATACCGTGTAGATTAAACCCAGCATCTTTCCTGCCTAGCACGGTCTTGGTTTCAGCCGAGATCAAATTATTACATGTCAGCCAATACCATAAGATCACTCTTTAGAAAGAGAAATATTTTGGCGGCTTTAATAAGTCGTTGGGTTAAAATGTGCGGTTCAGACTTTCACTGCAAGGGATACGTCTGGATTCCTGTAGCATTAGATCTTGTTAAAAAAAAAAAAACACCCAGCAGCTCCTGTGTTATTATTGTTATGGATATTCTTGGGAAAGTTTTTCCATATCGGCCAGTGAAACTGTGCCTGGACACATGAAGGAATTGCCAGCACTTCAGCCCCACTCATTGTTCCCTGCAGGATCAAATCAAGGTCCAAGGAAAAAGTCTCAATTTCTCATTTCACGCTGTGGTCATCTGGATGCTTTGTGCAAGAGAGATGGGCAGGGTTCTCCTTGGAGAAGGTTCTGATGATTGGAATAGAGTAGAGTAGAGTTGTTGTTGTTGTCCATCGATTTCGATGAAGACCTTGACATCTTATGAAAGTCAAGATGTCAAGACTTGCGCGTGGATTGGATTAAAGTGAGGGAGAGGTGCGCATAGTCAGCCTCACTCTCTCTTCCCAGATTCCATCTTGTTCCAATGGCAGGACAAAAGTCGAGACAGTTGGAGATGGGCT
>NW_015387916.1:210279-211999 GCF_001527695.2 Protobothrops mucrosquamatus | reverse complement strand
CAGGAAACCCTATACCATTTCGGACAAATGGCTGTCCAGTCTCTTCTTAAAAACTTCCAGTGTTGGAGCATTCACCGCTTCTGGAGGCAGGTTGTTCCACTGGTTAATTGTTCTAACTGTCAGGAAGTTTCTCCTTAGTTCTAGGTTGCTTCTCTCCTTGATTAGTTTCCACCCGTTGCTTCTTGTCCTGCCTTCAGGCCCTTTGGAGAATAGCTTGACTCCCTCTTCTTTGGGGCAGCCCCTGAGATATTGGAAAACTGCTATCCTGTCCCCCCTCATCCTTCTCTTCACTAAACTAGACAGACCCAATTCCAGCAGCTGTTCCTTATATGCTTTAGCCTCCAGTCCCCTAATCATCTTTGTTGAAGAAGACTTTTTAAAATTTATTATCAGAGTCAGAAATCTTGTCTTTTGTTTTTTGCTCTGGTGTATGAGGAACGCAAAAAAAAAAAAAGATTGGAACGAGGAAGGGGAAACTTTAAATGTTACTTGTGTGTGTCACGATTGAGGCAATACATGTTCCTGGGTCAAGGTGTCTATCTTGCCAATCATCTGCCAAGGCTTCCTGTTCCAGGATTTCCTACTTTCTAGCAAACTTCAGGGAGAAGACAATTCTCAAAAATATTTAAAAGACTGAAAATGCCCCGGGGGACATGAGCTAATTCTAAAAGTTTTTGTCCGTTTCCCTAAAAGAGACACAGGGCGAGCATCAGGCAGGTTACTCAAGAGAGGCAGTTCCATGCAACTTCAGATAATCCCAGGTCATCATCAACCTCACCACTGATAGTAGAGATACTTGAAGAAGCATATTGACATATCACTGCTAAGAGAAGACAGAGAGACAGACAGATATAGATGCAGGTATAGGTATAGGTACAGAGTATAGGTACAGAGATAGAGGTAGAGATAGATAGATAGATAGATAGATAGATAGATAGATAGATAGATAGATAGATAGATAGATAGATAGATAGATAGATAGATAGATAGATAGATAGATAGATAGAGATGGAGATAAATATATATAGAGAGAGATGATAGAGAAAGATAGATAGATAAATAGACAGACAGACAGACAGACAGACAGACAGACAGACAGACAGACAGACAGACAGACAGACAGACAGACAGACAGACAGACAGATAGATAGATAGATAGATATAGAGAGAGATGATGATAGATGATGGAGAGATAGAGATGGAGATGGAGACAGATAGGTAGGTAGGTAGGTAGGTAGATAGATAGATAGATAGATAGATAGATAGATAGATAGATAGATAGATAGATAGATAGATAGATGGATGATAGATAGATAGATAGATAGATAGATAGATAGATAGATGGATGGATGAATAGAGATTAGATAGATAATAGATAGATAGATAGATAGATAGATAGATAGATAGATAGATAGATAGATAGATAGATAGATAGATAGATAGATAGATAGATGATAGATGATGGAGAGATAGAGATGGAGATGGAGACAGACAGACAGACAGACAGACAGACAGACAGACAGACAGATAGATAGTAGGTAGATGGATGGATGGATGGATGGATGAATAGAGATTAGATAGATAGATAGATAGATAGATAGATAGATAGATAGATAGATAGATAGATAGATAGATAGATATGGAGAGAGAGAGAGAGAGATTGAGAGATGATAGAAAAAGAGAGATAGAGATAGGTAGGTAGGTAGGTAGGTAGGTAGGT
>NW_015387916.1:194786-209188 GCF_001527695.2 Protobothrops mucrosquamatus | reverse complement strand
AGAAGACAAGAGAAGACAAGAAAAGACAAGAGAGCTGGAAGGGACCTTGGAGGTCTTCTAGTCCAGCCCCCTGCTCAAGCAGGAGAACCTGTACCATCTCAGACAGGTGAGAATGTCCAGTCTCCTCTTAAAAATCTCCAGTGATGGAGCAACCACGATTTCTGGGGGTCAGCTGTTCCACTGGTTGATTGTCCTCACTGTCAGGAAGTTTCTCCTCAATTTTAGGTTGTTTCTTTGATTAGTTTCCAATGATTGTTTCTCATCCTTCCATCTGGTGCTTTGGAGAATAGCTTGACCTTCCTCTTCTTTGTGGCAGCCCTCAGATACTGGAACTCTGCTATCATGTCTCCCCTATTTCTTCTTTTCTTTAGACTAGCCAAACCCAGGTCCTGCAGCCGTTCTTCATATGTTTTAGCCTCCAGGCCTTGGATCATCTTAGTTGCTCTTCTCTGAACTTTTTTCAAACTCTCCACATCTTTTTTGTGAGATGGTGACCAAAACTGGCTGCAGTATTCCAGGTGTGGTCTTACTATGGCTTTATAAATGGGACAAGATCAAATTAGTCACTACAGTTCGGGATGCTGAGATGAGCCAATGTACTCCACATTTTGAAATCTCCACCATACAGAAGTTCAGGAACAAAGATTATTACTATTATTATGGTTTATCGCACAGTCAGCCAGATGTTCAGATTGGATTGGGCATTTTTGTCCACCCATCGAGTCCTCCCCAAGGACCTGGGATAGGCAGATCGGGATGTTTGATGGGGTTACAGATATTGTCACAGGATGTAAGCAGTTCCGGGTAAAGCTGCCTTTTGCAATTGACTGGTGGTGAATTTGTCAATGCCGATGGTGTTCAAGTGGTGCTCCAGATGTTTTGGGATGGCACCCAAGGCACCTATGACTATTGATACTACCTTTGCTTTTTTTTGTCATAATCGTTCTGCTTCTATTTGAAGGTCTTTGTATTTTGTTATCTTGTCCAGTTCTTTTCCTTCTGGTCTGCTGTCTCCAGGTATTGCCATATCCACTATTCAGGATGAGAGAACACAGCAGCAGAGCCTTCCATTTTATACAAAGGCTCTTAAAGGGACACAGACCCTGCTGAGTCATTCCCATCATCACACCATACATCTCACATTATACAAACTGCTTAGCTGTTAAATTATTACCTTGACATTTTTCTTATCAACAGTTGTTAAGTGTGGTGTGATATGCATGTCTGTTTGAACTCTAAAGGCCCCGAGCACATTTTCTATGATTTTCTCTATTTTATGATCCCACCAGTTCCGGCTTCCAGGCAAATGATATTTCTTACAGATCTTCTAATGCCCCATTGTTGCTACTTTGTCGTACCGTTGTTTGTAGTCAGTCTATGTCAGGGGTCTTCCAACTTGGCCCTTTTATGACTTGTGGACTTCAACTCCCAGAATTCCTCAGCCAGGCATGCTGGCTGAGGAATTCTGGGAGTTGAAGTCCACAGGTCATAAAAGGGCCAAGTTGGAAGACCCCTGATCTTTGTGATCTTCTTGCAGCAGCTCACCAAGTGGTCCACTGTTTCTTCAGCTCTGACTGGATGGTGGGGAATGGAAGGATTTACATTTCTTGCAGACTGCTGGTCATTTGCATTCTTTTAGGGAGTCGTTGAGGCCATTTGCAGCTTTACCTGTGTCCTCCAGGTCACCTGAGTAGTGCAAATGTGTATGGAGCCTTCTCAATTCTGGCTTTTCATGCATTTGTTTGTAAGGCTTGGTCTTGTGCAAGCAGAATTAGCCTCTCCATCTCTTTCTTCAAGGTTCCTTATTGTTATTTTGACCTTTTAATTTATCTGTGGCTTTGCCCGTTCGAGGAGATTTAATCCTTTGAACAGGAAATGGAAACCTTTAACTATCAAACTCCCCGCCTGTAAATTAAAGGATGACTAATAGAAACTGAAAAAGAGCAGCCGTGGGCAGGTTGGTTAATCTTAAATAAAGTTGATGGTCTGTTGCTCCAATGACCTTTGTCTGTATGTGTATTATTCAACAGCCCATGTGTCCTAGCTTCTTTTTGGGAGAACACATTATTTTTAGCCAATTGTGTCAGGGTTTCAGAAGAATTGGCTATTGTCATTAATGAGATGGTATTTCCTGCCAGGATACTTCTGTGCTCCAGGAGCTGGGCTCATTAGACTGCCCAAATGTTTCCTAAACAAAGCCTTGATTACCATCCCACTTAGCCCCAACTGTAAAACGGAAGAGGACGTTTGCGGGAACAGGAGTTTCAACCCCGCGCTGAATATTCAGCCAGTGTTTGTAATAAATGAGCTGTAAGGAATCGGGCGCCCTGAATTAAATCCTCAGGTAATATTTTTTTTGAACTCACAGATTTAATGAACACTTTCATTTAGCATATGGGAAGGGAGATAAAATGTTCCTTAAATATCATTAAGAAGATGTGTATGGAATGGAGTTATGTAGCCGGTGCTTCCAAGCACTCTATTCCTTATTATTCTGCACATTACACACTGTTTTACTTTATATTTTATCCATAATCCTGCATTTTGGGAATAGAATACAGAATAACAAAGTTGGAAGGGACCTTGGAGGTCTTCTAGTCCAGGGCTTTTCAATCAGTGGTACGGGTACCACCTGTGGTACATTGGCACCTGGCAGGTGATACGCGACCATCCTAGAAAAGTGGTAGCGGGGGAGGGGAATGAGCTGAACCGGTGGCAGCACCGCACAAGCCTGAGCGAGAGATGGCTAGAGCTGCAGGGCTGTCAGGGCTCAGCGGAAGCACCAGGATCAGTGCCGCTTTCCAGCTGATCGGTGCTTCTTTGGGGCTGTCAGGGCTCAGTGAAAGCGCCAGGATCAGCACCAGGCTCCAGCTGGAGCTCGGCGCTGATCCTGGCGCTTCTGCTGAGCCCTGAAGAAACATCAATAAGCTGGAAAACAGCCCTGATCCTGATGCTTCTGCTGAGCCCAGAAGAAGCGTCGATCAGCTGGAATGTTGCAGCATCTCCAGGGTCTTGTGATTTACATTCAGATGCTTGGCAACTGATTCATATTTATGACGGTCGCAGTGTCCCAGGGTCATGTGAAGTGACCAAAACCTGCTGCAACCACCCAGCAGACGGGGGGAATAAAAACCAAACACCCCCCACCCCACCCCCACTGCCAATCCTCAACAGAAATGCTCACAACCATGAAAACCTTGGACGGGAGGAAGAGCGCCGCCAGGTGGGCAGGCAGGTGTCTTGCTCGGCTGTGGCTTGGGGGGCACTTTTTTCAGTGCCATTGTAACTTCAAACAGTCACTAAGCGAACTGTTGTAAGTCAAGGACTACCTGTACTTCATCCCCTTTTTCCTTTTTTTTTTTTTTTTTTGGGTCATCACGTTTTTGACACCTTGCTAGGCGACTGGTGGTACTTGGATGTTGCCATATCCTAAAAGTGGTACAATGGGTGAAAAGGTTGAAAAGCCCTGCTCTAGTCCAGCCCCCTGCTCAAGCAGGAGACCCTATAACATTTCAGACTAGTGATTGTCCAGTCTCTTCTTAAAAACCTCCAGTGTTGGAGCATCCACGACTTCTGAAGGCAAGCTGTTCCACTGGTTAATTGTTCTCACTGTTAGGAAGTTTCTCCTTAATTCCAGGTTGCTTCTCTCCTTGATCAGTTTCCAACCATTGTTTCTCGTCCTTCCCTCTGGTGCTTTGGAGAATAGTTTGACCCCCACCTCTTCTTTGTGGCAGCCCCTCAAATACTGGAATACTGCTATCATGTCACCCCTATTTCTTCTTTTCTTTAGACTAGCCAAACCCAAGTTCTGCAGCCATTCTTCATATGTTTTAGCCTAATCATTTTGGTGGCTCTTATCTGGCATCCCAAAAGTCCAAGAGGCAGTGATTGTCCCCCTGCTCAGCTAGGAAGCACAGCTGAAAGTTTCAGTCAAAGGCAAAAAGTTTGGCCATTATCCAGTTTTCAAACTTTTTGTTCCTGTGCTGGATGCTGAGTCACCGTCTCTCCACTCTTGAAAGAGCTTGGCCGGTCTGCACAATGCAGGTGTTTGTTATTTTTGCCCATTTATGATGCATTCATTTCCCTTGGCAGGCATAGCATCTAAATCACAGAATAACAGAGTTGGAAGGGACCTTGGAGGTCTTCTAGTCCAGCCCCTTGCTCAGGCAGGAGACCATTTCGGATAAATCCCAAAGATGCTTTTTCACCAGGCAACTGGACTTTCGTTTTTTTCTCTCTCTTTGAAGACGTTTTGCTGCTCCTCCAAGAAGCCTCTTCAGCTCTGACTGGATGGTGGGGAGCTGAAGAAGCTTCTGGGATGAGAAGCGAAAGGTCCTCAAAGAGAAAAAATGAAGTCCAGTTGCCTCGTGAAAAAAGCACCTTTGGGATAACCATGACCTGGATGACAAAGAATCTCCATAGACATTTCAGACAAATGGCTGTCCAATCTCTTCTTTAAAAGCTCCAGTGTTGGAGTGCTCACAACTTCTGGAGGCAAGTCATTCCACTGACTTTGATAATGGATCCAGAATAGAATGATGATGATGATGATGATGATGATCATCATCATCATCATCATCATCATCAAACAGACAAGCACCTGCCACATAACACCCCAGACTTAACAATTGTCGATAAGAAAGACAAAAAAGTCTGGATAGTGGATGTGGCAGTGCCTGGAGACAGCAGAATAGACAAGAAAGAACTGGAGAAGATCACAAAATACAAAGACCTACAAATAGAAATAGAAAGACTGTGGCAAAAGCAAGCAAGGGTAGTACCAATAGTAATAGGCGCCTTGGGTGCAATCCCAAAACAACTGGAGCACCACTTGAACACCATCATCGGCACTGACAAATTTGCCATTATTCAATTGTTAAGACATGAGATATTGGAAGACTGCTGTCATGTCTTAACAACTGTCTTGATCAGCCACAGAAATTTTGGGCTTAGTTGTGCTTGTAAGGTGAGGACTACCTGTAGTGCTGACCACAGATTTTCCTAGTATGCTGGACTACAGACCCCAAGAAATAGGGTGTAGGTGAACAACTGTTTAGAATAGAATAGAATAGAATAGAATAGAATAGAATAGAATAGAATAGAATAGAACTGGAAGGGACCTTGGAGGTCTTCTAGTCCAGCCCCTTGCTGAAGCAGGAGAACCTATACCATCTCACACAGGTGACTGTCTAGCTAGCCTCTTCTTAAACATCTCCAGTGATGGAGCGCCCACAATTTCTGATGGCTAGCTGCTCCACTGGTTGATTGTCCTCACTGTCAGGAAGTTGCTCCTTAATTCCAGGTTGCTTCTCTCTTTGGTCAGTTTCCAACCATTGTTTCTCGTCCTTCCCTCTGGTGCTCTGGAATTTGTAGCTCAGAATTGAAATGTGGGGTCTGTGACACTTTCTGAGTTTGGTGGTTTTCCTGCAGACGTTTCATTACCCTACTAGGTGACATCAACAGTGTTAGCAACAATCTAATCAAGGGATCACCCCACCAACAGTGAGCAGGCCAGCCACTGGTCTATACAAAGAGAGCAAACCTTACTCCTTTGAGCACGGATGACGTTACCCAGTGGGATAGTGAAAACATCTGCAAAAGAACAACCAAGCTCAGGGAGCACCAAGGACCCCAAGTTATATAATAATAATAATAATAATAATAATAATAATAATAATAATAATAATAATAATAGTAGTAGTAGTAGTAGTAGTAGTAGTAATAATAATAATAATAATAATAATAATAATAATAATAATAATAATAATAATAATAATAATAATAAAGTTGGAAGGGACCTTGGAGGTCATCTAGTCCAACCCCTTGCTCAGGCAGGAAACGCTATACCATTTCAGACAAATGGCTGTCCAGTCTCTTCTTAACAACTTCCAGTGTTGGAGCATTCACCATTTCTTGAAGCAGGTTGTTCCATTGGTTAATTGTTCTAACTGTCAGGAAGTTTCTCCTTAATTCTAAGTTGCTTCTCTCCTTGATTAGTCTCCATCCATTGCTTCTTGTCCTGCCTTCAGGTGCTTTGAAGAATAGCTTGACTCCTTCTTCTTTGGGGTAGTCCCTGAGATATTGAAACATTGCTAACATGTCACCCCTCGTCCTTCTCTTCATTAGACTAGACATTTTGAATTCCAGCAACCGTTCCTTATATTTCATTTTTCATTTTATTCAATTTGTATCCCGCCCTTCTCCCGAAGGACTCAGGGCGGCTCACAACATTATTAAAAAAACAAAGACAAAGATATGTTTTAGCCTCCAGTCCCCTGATCATCTTTGTTGCTCTTCTCTGTACTCTTTCTAGAGTCTCAACACATATGCTGTGCTTTACAATTTAGAAGTCCCTCTCCCCAGCCAACTGCAGCACATTCATTAAAATAGGGCTAAGGAAATCATGGGTTGCTACAATATTTATTTATGTGTTCAGTTTGTGTAGCCCCCCCCCCCATCTCAAACAAGTTATTCTGGGCAGCAAGCAATCATAAAATCAATTAAAAATAATTACAATTACAATACACGTTGGCTGGGCAAATCTGGGCATTGAAGTCCACATATCTTAAAATTGCCAAGTTGAAAAACACTCTTTTAAAGTGTGGGTTTATTTCCTGAACTGGCATGTTTAAACGTTCCTGATTTTGAACGTGGGTGTTGCTAGTAGCAAAACAGCTAAAATACATATTGTCACTGATTATATCAAGCAGAGATTGATAACAGGATACAGATCAGAGATGTTGCAAAATAGTCAAAGCGGTTTCTGCCGAAGTATGTTGAAATACCTTGTTGTGCCAAGAACGA
Organism: Protobothrops mucrosquamatus; assembly: GCF_001527695.2. Taxonomy (NCBI): domain Eukaryota; kingdom Metazoa; phylum Chordata; class Lepidosauria; order Squamata; family Viperidae; genus Protobothrops; species Protobothrops mucrosquamatus. The sequence goes on along the minus strand of NW_015387916.1, from coordinate 202,384 downwards.
GGATGCTTCGCTATTGAAAATATGTTTTAAATATTCTGGGAGCTGTCTTAATTGGCGCGATGACTTTTCATGGCGACGTGTTCAAAAGCAATAAATACAATAAAAATGTTTAAGTAGTTTAAAACGTGCAAATTGATGTGCCACATACAAGCACCCTCACCCAAATACTTGAATATAGACCAAATACGTGGTAGAACTTTCAAAGTAGGGAATTATAATGTTTTGCAGATGAATGTCCCAGGTCTTTAGAGATGTGTATATCTTACCACTAAAATGGGGCAGCTCATATCTGACATAGCCTTTTTTGCTGCTGGATTCCTTTAGACCACGCGTCTTCAAACTTGGCCCTTTTATGACTTGTGGACTTCAACTCCCAGAATTGCTCATCCAGGCATCCTGGCTGAGGAATTCTGGGAGTTGAAGTCCACAAGTCATGAAAGGGCCAAGTTTGAAGACCCCTGTTCTAGGCCACGGGTGGGGAAACTTGGCTCTTTTATGACTTGTGGACTTCAACTCCCAGAATTCCTGAGCCAGCGTGCCTGGCTGAGGAATTCTGGGAACTGAAGTCCACAAGTCACAAAAAGGCCAAATTTGAAGACCCCTGCTTTAGACAGTTAACTGCATCCAAGCAGGAATAGCTAGTTCTCGAGGTTTACGACAGCAATTGGGACTGAAATTATTATCAATTAGCACCATGGTCATAAAGCAGGGGTCACCAACTTTTACGGCTTGGTAGACTGGGGGGGGGGCAAACAGGGATACTTGCATGTCAAGGTGCGCATATGCGCTGGCCCACTGCTTGCACAAGTCAAGCTGCGGCATATGCACCGGCCTGGCGCTCATACAGCCTGGTTCTGAACAGACCACAGCCTATTAGTGGGCAACAGCCTGGAGATTGGGGACCCCTATCATAAAGTACAAGGTCATGTGACCATACCGCTTAATGCAGCAGCTCTGGCTGGGGCTGCCCCAAAGAAGAGGGGGTCAAGCTATTCTCCAAAGCGCCTGAAGGCAGGACAAGAAGCAACAGATGGAAACTAACCAAGGAGAGAAGCAACCTAGATCTAAGGAGGAATTTCCTGACAGTTAGAACAATTAATCAGTGGAACAGCCTGCCTCCAGAATAGTAGAATAACAGAATAACAGAATTGGAAGGCATCTTGAAGACAAAGAAGAGGGGAGTCAAGCTATTCTCCAAAGCACCTCAAGGCAGGACAAGAAACAATGGAGGGAAACTAACCAAAGAGAGAACCAACCTAGAACTAAGGTGAAATTGCCTGACAGAAGAATTAATCGGGGGAACGACTTGCCTCCAGAAGTTGTGGATGTAATGTCTAGTTTAATGAACAGAAGTGACATGATAGCAGTCTTCCAATATCTCAGGGGCTGCCACGAAGGAGAGGATGTCAACTTATTCTCCAAAAAACCTGAAGGCAGGACAAGAAGCAACGGATGGAAACTAACCAAGGGGTGAAGCAACCTAGAACTAAGGAGAAACTTTCTCACAGTGAGAACAATTAATCAGTGGAACGTCTTGCCTTCTGAAGTTCTGGGTGCTCCATCACTGGAGGTTTTTAAGAAGAGACTGGACAGCCATTTTTCTGGAATGGTATAGGGTTTCCTGCCTGAGCAGGGGGTTGGACTAGTCCAGGGGTAGGCAACCTCGGCTCTTTTATGACTCATGGACTTCAACTCCCAGAATTCCTGAGTCAGCTATGCTGAATCAGCATAGCTGACTCAGGAATTCTGGGAGTTGAAGTCCATGACTCATAAAAGAGCCGAGGTTGCCTACCCCTGGACTAGTCACTAGAAGACCTTCAAGGTGCCTTCCAACTCTTATTCTGTTATTCGGTTCCCCTTGTTGTCATAAGCCAAGGACTGTATGGTTGTTAAGTGAGGATTTCATGTAACCTTAACTTCTAACTTCCTGCTGGCTTCCCCAGTGACTTTGCTTCTGGAGAACTTGCAGGAACGTCAGAAATTGCGAACATATGATTGGTGGATGCTGCAACAGCCAGAACTCAAAAGCCTGGTCATACATAAATACCATTTGCTCAGTACCATTATAGCTCTGATTGGTTGCTGCATGAAGAGGTGTAAGTGAAGGATTGCCTGTAATTAACCGTGCCTGGTCCCCTCGCAAGTCCATTGTTACCAAAAAGAATATTTTCTTTTCCTTCAGCTTATTCCACTGCTACTCTGCAAGAAGGTTTTGCTTTTTGAACAACGTTCTTTCGAACTTGCAATATCCTTGCGGACGATGCAGCCGGGTTATTTTTCTCACAGGAATAGTGATGTTGTCAACGAACTCAAACTGTGGGCAGTTGGTATTGCTAGAACGCTCGCCTGTAGTAAAGTGTGCGTGCTAAAAATACAAATATTTCCTGTAATTGCACGCTTAACTGAGTTCAAAACAAGCCTAATTTTAGGAGTTTCCTAGCTTTAGCCCGCATTATATTGCTAATATTATTTGTTCAGCGGCTAGCGATTAAACCAAAGCCAATAATTCAAACCATTAAGCTTAATGCAGCATTCCAGATGCAGCAATTTCCTTACTTCTCCAGATGGACTTAATACACCGAAGGACATTACGTGTATTGTCTAACATAAATAATTAAATATAGAGGTATAAATGCCGTGATGGGAAAAGATTGAAAAAAAAGAAAAGAAAAGTGGGTAAAAAAGATCTTTGAAGACTTTCTAATTTGCTTCCTCCACAATCAGAATTTTCCAGTGGGGAAGAATAAATAGATTTCCAGGTGTTAATTCCAGCAGTCTTTAAAGCTCATGATAAATTTCTTGAAAACTCTGGACATAAATTCATTCTGCCTCCCGTCTTCCCGTTTACAGGGCAACACGTAAGGAATTGAGAATGTTTAATTTATTTTTTATTAGATTTTTTTTATCGTGCCTTTATTACTTATATGTAACAAGGCAGGGAATATTGATAATACTTCCTCCCCCCCCCCTTTTTCCACACAACAACCTTCTGAGGTGGGTTGGACTGAGAGAGTGACTGGCCCAAAGTCACCCAGTTGGCTGTCATACTTAAGGCAGACTAGAACTCACAGTCTCCCGGTGATTGGCCCAGTCACCTAATTGGCTTTCATACTTAACAACAACAACAACAAGGACAATAATAATAATAACGTTGGAAGGGACCTTGGAGGTCATCTAGTCCAACCCCCTGCTCAGGCAGGAAACCCTACACCATTTCGGACAGATGGCTGTCCGGTCTCTTCTTAAAAACTTCCAGTGTTAGAGCATTCACCGCTTCTGGAGGCAGGTTGTTCCACTGGTTAATTGTTCTAACTGTCAGGAAGTTTCTCCTTAGTTCTAGGTTGCTTCTCTCCTTGATGAGTTTCCATCCGTTGCTTCTTGTCCTGCCTTCAGGCGCTTTGGAGAATAGTTTTACTCCCTCTTCTTTGGGGCAGCCCCTGAGATATTGGAACACTGCCATCATGTCCCCCCTCGTCCTTCTCTTCATTAAACTAGACATACCCAATTCCAGCAACCGTTCCTTATATGTTTTAGCCTCCAGTCCCCGATCCTCTTTGTTGCTCTTCTCTCTACTCTTTGTAGTGTCGCAACATCTTTTTTACATCATGGAGACCAAAACTGGATGCAGGATTCCAAGTGTGGCCTCACCAAGGCATTGTAAAGTGGTACTAACACTTCATGTGATCTTGATTCTATCCCTCTGTTAATGCAGCCTAGCACTGTGTTGGCCTTTTTGGCAGCTGCAGCACACGGCTGGCTCATATCTAAGTGATTGTCCACTAGGACTTAAGGCAGACCAGAATTCACAGTCTCCCGGTGATTGGCCCAATGTCACCAAATTCATGTGTAAAGACTAGAGCAGACTTCTGAATCCCTGCCCATCAGGGAATATATGAGTCTGTTGTTCGGAGATGGGTACATAGCTGATGCATTGATACTTAAGCCCTGCACAGGCAGTCCTTGACTTACAACTGTTCGTTTAGTGACCATTCAAAGCTACGACACTGAAAAAAAAGTGACTTATGATCGTATTTCACAGTTACGACCTTTCCAGCATCCCCAGGGTCACGCGATCAAAATTCAGATGCTTGGCAACTGACTCATAGTTATGACGGCTGCAGTATCCCGGCGTCCTGTGATCCCCTTTTTGTGACCTCCTAACAAGCAAAGTCAATGGGGAAGCCGGATCCACTTCACAACTTATCAGCTGCACTGATTCACTTAACAACCGAGGCAAGAAAGGGGGTAAAATGTGGCAAAACCCAGTTAACAAATGTCTCGCTTAGCGACAGAAATGTTGAACTTGTGGTCGTAAGTTGAGGACTTCCTGTATCCAACCAAACCAGCTCTCCTGGGCAGCTGCTTTAAATGACTGGTAGGGAGGTGTACAGCTTTCCCTTCCTGTACTGCCACATCTAGCACCAACATCTGACATTCTTGGAGAAGGGCCAATTCCCTCGCGCCCTCCATTCACGCTTTGGCCCTGTCTCTTTAGCAGCAATATTGCCCTAGGCACTCACAGTTGTCTCACACAAGTACTGTGGATCCTCAACAACACACCCAGAACCCAGCTGTGTTCCTGGCACTGATAGCCACCAGTGAGTGGGAGGTGGAGTGGGGGGCATGGATCACAACAGCCTATTACAGTGATGGCGAACCTTTTAGAGACCGAGTGCCCAAACTGCAACCCAAAATCCACTTATTTATCGCCGGGTGCCAGGTGGGCATGGCCCACTGGGTGGGCGTGGCTGTGGTGGTCATGGCAGACTGGGTGGGTGTGGCCAAGGTGGGCGTGATCATCTCGATGTTGCTCGTGGGGAGGGACGCCTGTGGGGGCCGGGCAGGGTTGGGGGAGATCCAGGGGGTCTCTGGCAGGTGGGGCAGTGGGCAGGAGGCTTGTCCTGCAGGGTGAGGCGAGGCAAGGCGAGGCAGGGCAGGGGTGCCATTGTCACAGGGCAAGGTGAGGCAGGGGCCGGAGCGGCTGCTGCCTGACACCATCAGCCCCCCACACAGAGGCCAGCGAGCGCATGGGTGCTGGGATGCATCTGGCCATGTGGGACTTCAGCGAGTTAGCAGGCGGCTGGTTGAAGAGGGATGGTTGCCATCTCCGGGGCATGGCGCGTGTGCCCACAGAGAGGGCTCTGAGTGCCGCCTCTGGTAAGCGTGCCATAGGTTCGCCACCACTGGCCTATTATTTGGGCCCTCAATTTAAAGGGGATTCTGTTTCCAGGTTACCGTTGGCCTGCGTGTAATCTTTGCTAAATCTTGAATTGTGAAGGCTTCAGAGGATTTATTTCACGGCTACAAAATGAATCGCCTGTTGCAGGAATTGAGTATGTCTAATTTAATGAAAAGAAGGACAAGAGGTAACAGGATAACAATATTCCAATATCTCAGGGGCTGCCACAAAGAAGAGGGAGTCAAGCTATTCTCCAAAGCACCGGAAGGCAGGACAAGAAGCAACGGATGGAAACTAATCAAGGAGAGAAGCAACCTAGAACTAAGGAGAAACTTCCTGACAGTCAGAACAATTAACCAGTGGAAAGTCTTGCCTTCAGAAGTAGTGGGTGCTCCAACACTTGAGATTTTTAAGAAAAGATTGGACAATCATTTGTCTGAAATGGTATAGGGTTTCCTGCCTGAGCAAGGAGTTGGACTAGAAGACCTCTGAGGTCCCTTCAGCTCTGTTATTTTTTATTCTGCATATATGTTGCATGTCTGTTGCGCATTTTAACCGTTGCCTTTGATTCTTAAATGCTGCGATTTTGATTTATCTACATAGCTGTGGATGATTTGAGTGCTTCCCCCTTCATTCTGCCTCTGGATGTTTAATTTTTGCACCTTGTTCTTTCACGTAGTCAGTCAGTCAGTCAGTCCTTGGTGCTCTTTCACAACATCTGGATAGATTCAACCATTTTTTCAACTGGGAAACCGAGGGCATCCTAGACCAAGCCAAGTCCAAAACTGCCAAGGATTCCTGGAAACGTGGCTTTCAGACAAATCAGACGTCAATAGACACATAGAGATCAATCATATTTACACATCATTGAAAAGAAAGAGCAAAAAGCAAAGAAGGAAAACAACAGCAACAACAACAGCCTCCAGCAGCCAACACTGAGCTAAGCAGGGATTAACACTAGACAAATAATGAAGAAGAAAACAATAATCAAGGAGAAAACTACACCCCACCAACACTGGCAGGGCAAGCTATTGTATATAATAGCTTGAAGTATTACAAGGCCTTAGTAAGGCCACACTTGGAATACTGCATCCAGTTTTGGTCACCACGATGTAAAAAAGATGCTGAGACTCTAGAAAGAGTACAGAGAAGAGCAACAAGGATGATTAGGGGACTGGAGGCTAAAACATATAAGGAACGGTTGCTGGAATTGGGTATGTCTAGTTTAATGAAGAGAAGGACGAGGGGGGACATGATAGCCATGTTCCAATATCTCAGGGGCTGCCCCAAAGAAGAGGGAGTCAAGCTATTCTCCAAAGCGCCTGAAGGCAGGACAAGAAGCAACAGATGGAAACTGACCAAGGAGAGAAGCAACCTAGAACTAAGGAGAAATTTCCTGACAGTGAGAACAATTAACCAGTGGAACTCCTTACCTCCAGAAGCTGTGAATGCTCCAACACTGGAGGTTTTTAAGAAGAGACTGGACAGCCATCTGTCCAAAATGGTGTAGGGTTTCCTGCCTGAGCAGGGGGTTGGACTCGATGACCTCCAAGGTCCCTTCCAACTTTATTATTATTATTATAAACAGGAAGAGAACCCCGAGCACGTTCACACTGACGATGTTACCTATTCAGATAATAAAACGTCTGCAAGCGAAAAACCAAACTCGGAGAAGTATTAATATTTTCATTACGGGTCGATATTTTCATTAGACAGTCAGCACAACTGCTACAAGAGGCAGTTAACTTTGACTTCAGAGGAACTGCAATTATTTCAGCCTCCCTTTCTTCTTATATTTTAAATCACGAAGGAAGCCGATGTCTTGAAAGCTGATTCTCTTTCTTTAAAATTATGAGCGTCTGCTTGGGAAAGGAAAGAGAGAGGGGAGAAGTTATGTTGCCAATATATCAGGCTACTTGACAAGAAGGAAGCCTTTTTTCCTTCAGTAAATTCTTAGCAGGTGTACTGGGGGAGGGGGCGGGAGGGTGGGATAGATATGGTCTATAATTTATCATTCTCCCTTTTATCCTTTGTTGCGGCAACAGCAAGAACGGACACAGGTCCGCGAAAAGCAAGTCTTTTTAGGTGGGTATCTTTCAAAGCCCATGGCAGTAACATACAGTAACACACACACACCACAGATTTGTATGAATTTATTCGGTCCTTTTGAGAAATGGGCCCCATTAAAGTCACACAATGGCGCTATTGATTACAGATGCCGCGTTTAGGATTTTTATTTGGATTCACGGGCGTTAGGGGAGAGGGGGAGGGGCCAGCTGCTCCGCAATCAAAGGAGATAACAAATGATGTGGTGGGGGAGGACGGGTGGTCGAGGGGCAAAGGAGAAGGTAAGGAGCAAGTGCTGGCTCAACAGCTGGTGACTCTGACAGAGGTTTCCTGACCGTAGCGCAGAATAATG
>NW_015387916.1:187401-194278 GCF_001527695.2 Protobothrops mucrosquamatus | reverse complement strand
CCTTCCTTCCTTCCTTCCTTCCTTCCTTCCTTCCTTCCTTCCTTCCTTCCTTCCTTCCTTCCTTCCTTCCTTCCTTCCTTCCTTCCTTCCTTCCTTCCTTCCTTCCTTCCTTCTTGTGGTGGGATTCAGCTGGTTCGCACCACTTCGGCAGAACCAATAGCTAATTTTTTGTTGCCCAGGCCCAGAATGGACTTCCGGAAGCGGCATCCACCACAGGGAACCGGTTGTTCACGTATTTGAATCCCACCACTGGATAGGCCCCCAACTTGCCACCACAACTGAGCCCCCGATTTCCAGCGCCAAGCAAGATCGCCGTCAGGTGCGTTTTGCCCCGTTTTACGACTTTTCTTGCCCCTGTTGTTACGTGAACCCCTGCGGTTGTTAAATCAGTAGCATGGTTGTTAAATGAGTCTTGGCTTCCCCCATTGACTTTGCTTGTCAGAGGGTCACAAAAGGGGACCATGTGGCTCCCGGGGACACTGCAACAGTCAGAAATACAGGCCAGTCGCCAAGCGTCCAAATTTTGATCGCGGGACCCTGGGAAAGCTGCAAGGGTGGTAAGTATGAAAAACGGTCATAAATTACTTTTTTTTCCGGTGCCATTGGAACTTCAAATGGTCACTAAACAAACGGTTGTAAGTTGAGAACTACCTGCACCTTTTCCGGATAGGTCTGTCCATCTCCCAGTTTGATCTATAGCCCTGATCTTTCTGATGGGCTTCTAGCCACTGGATTGCAGGCTAACTCTGCCCACAGCCAGGAGTTCGATCCTGACCGGCAAATAGGCTGACTTTGTAAAGCGCTTAGAGAGGGCTATAAAGTACTGTGAAGCGGTATATAAGTCTCATTGCTAGTGCTATCTAAGCCCTGGTGGCGCAGTGGTTAGAATGCAGTATTGCAGGCTAAACTCTGCCCACTGCCAGCAGTTCGATCCTGACTGGCTCAAGGTTGATTCAGCGTTCCATCCTTCCGAGGTCGGTAAAATGGGGACCCGGATTGTTGGGGGGCAAGATGCTGACCTTGTAAACCACTTAGAGAGTGCTGTAAAAGCACTATGAAGCAATAGATAAGTCTAAGTGCTATTGCTATTGCTCTATCCACGTACCAACTCAAGTCAAGTTGGGAAGAAGGCAATTGGCCCTTGTCACTTACCAATGAATGGGCAACACACTTGTGCACCCAGGAGGTGTAGTAGGAGTGGCAGGCTTCAATGGTCGAGTTCATACAACATACCGAACCCCAAAGTGCCCTGCCCAATTTCTGCCTAGTTTAGTGCAGTGTTTTTCACCTTGGCTACTAGAAGATGGGTGGATTTCAACTGCATGCTGGCTGGGGAATTCTGGGAGTTGATGTCTGCCCATCTTCAAGTGGCCAAGCTTGAGAAACACTGGTCTAATATATCAGAGGTCCCCAACCTTTTGGGCACCAGGGTCCAGTTCCGTGGAGAGAGGTTCTTCCGTGGACCGGAGGGGGTGTGGTTTTGTGTNTTTCTTTTTTCTTTTTTTTTCTTTCTTCTTCCTTCCTTTTCTTTCTTTTCTTTCTCTTTTTTTCCTTTCTTTTGTCTTTTCTTTCTTTTTCTTTTTCTTTCTCCTTCCTTCCTTCCTTTCCTTCCTTCCTCTTTCTCTCTTTCTTTTCTTTCTCTCTTTTTTTGCTTTTCTTTCTTTTTTTCTCCTTCCTTCCCTTCCTTCCTTCCTTCCTTTCTCTCTCTCTCCCTCCCTCCCTCCCTCTCCCTCTCTCATTCTCTCTTTTGGAATTGAGACAGATTCTTTATGCCTTGCAGTCCTTTGAAAAGAAGCTAATGCATGAACATCGGACTGCACATCTGAATTTCAAAGCACTGGACAACCTCCAGAGGGCAGCAAAGATACAGAAAGAACTCTTTGCTGGCCTCTAGTGGTCTCCTGGCTCTTTGCGGCCCAAATTTGATCGCCTTAAATCTACCCAATTCTTTAGGGGATTCAGCTGACAACCTTCTCTATTTCATGGAAAATATTCTGTTGTTTCAATATTCAGTAATGTTTTCATTGCATGAAATGATGAATAAAACATTTCATTTGAATGTTCACCGTCATCGTAGCATTTAGCTAGAATGGAACCCACAAATCCTCAACAGGCTGGTTGTTCTCCCAGGTCTCAGTCTTTCTGGAGACCTGATTGATAAAGTGATATGTGGTTTTCCAAGTTCATATCCTCCTTTTATTGCTTTATAGTCTTTTTTTAATTGACTTTTGGGGAGTTGAATGGCCCTCAAATATATAAATAAGTAAATAAATTCCAGTGGCTGCAGTCAGAAATCAGTGAGTTCCTCATTTGTGCTTAGCATGCTGTGTGAATACAACTAATTGTTATTTATTGAGTATTCCAGGGTACTGTTTCTCAACCATGGCAACATTAAGCCATGGGGACTTCAATTCCCAGAATTCCCCAGCCAGCCATGTGGTCCACATGTCTTAAAGTTGCCAAGGTTGAAAATCACTGCCCAATGGTTAAACAAACCATGCATTTATTGCAACGTGTATACCAGTTCATTGGATGCAATGGGACCTTGTTCAAATAGACATGGGTAGAACTATAGGTAGTGCTCAACTTACAACAGTTCATTTAGTGACCGTTCAAAGTTACAACGGCACTGAAAAAAGTGACTTATGACCGTTTTTCATACTTACGACTATTGCAGCCTCTTCCATGGTCACGTGATTAAAATTCAGACACTTGGCAACTGGCTTATATTTATGACGATTGCAGTGTCCCGGGATCATGCGATCTCCTTTTGTGACCTTTTGACAAGCAAAGTCAATGGGGAAGCAAAATTCATTTAACTATCATGTTACTAACTGAATACCTGCAGTGATTCCCTTAAGAACTGTGGCACGAAAGGTCATAAAATGGGGCAAAATTCACTTAACAGAGGTATCACTTACTCAACTGTGGTCATTAAGTCGAGGACTACCTGTAGTTTGTACATGTTTAAACCTTACATTAAACCAGGGGTCTTCAAACTTGGCCCTTTTATGACTTGTGCACTTCAACTCCCAGAATTCCTCAGCCAGGCACAATGGCTGAGGAATTCTGGGAGTTAAAGTCCACAAGTCATAAAAGGGTCATAGTTTCCTCACGCTGGCTGAGGAATTCTGGGAGTTGAAGTCCACAAGTCATAAAAGGGTCATAGTTCCCTCACGCTGAGGAATTCTGGGAGTTGAAGTCCATAAGTCATAAAAGGGCCAGTTCCCTCACGCTGGCTGAGGAATTCTGGGAGTTGAAGTCCACAAGTCATAAAAGGGTCACTTCCCTCACGCTGGCTGAGGAATTCTGGGAGTTGAAGTCCACAAGTCATAAAAGGGTCATAGTTCCCTCACGCTGAGGAATTCTGGGAGTTGAAGTCCACAAGTCATAAAAGGGCCAAGTTTAAAGACCCCTGCATTAAACACTTGCTTGTAGTTGCATTTCCTCCATAATAACTTCCGAATTCAAAAAAGCCTGCCCTGAACTCTGTTAACCAGAATTTTGCTTTTTTTCTTTCATTAATATTTACTCTCTTGAAGTAAAATAGGAGGTGCTTAGCTACTAAGCTGTCAAGGGCTAGATTACTATTTTCATCTTCTGCTTAGAACTGTTTTCCCTCCGTAACATCCCTGTACGGCAACTGAAATTTTAATGACTGTTATGTTGTAATTAAGTTCATTGTTTTTTTATGGTTTATACCAATACAACATGAGGATTTATAGGTTTATTAAAGACTTAGAAAATTAAAAGAGGCAATGCCACGGGTGGGAAATATTAGTGATAGAAGTCTAGATGCTATATCAAGCCCCAGAAACGCAAGATGACAGATGAATCGCGTTCCAATTAATTCTTGCTGTTGCTAAATTCACACACTGAATTAAGCAGTTTGTTTGGAGTGAAGGTGTTATGAAACCAGCAACTGTGGTTTGTTCAACCAACTATCATTAAAGTTCATTATATGATGTATCACTATTATAGTCAAATAAATCGGGCATCTCAAAATACCTATCCCAAAAGAGCAATTAAAAGATTAAAATATGGAAATTTGGAGCCAGTTTGGTCTAGTGGTTAGAGGTATCAGATAGAAACTAGGAGGCTGTGAATTCTAGTCCGGCTTTAGGCATGAAAGCTGGCTGGATGACTTTGGGCCAATCATTCTATCCCAGCCCAACTAACCTCATAGGATTGTTGTGGGAATAGTAGGAGAAGGGAGTATTAGGTATGTATGCCATACATCAACGTCACCATACTACAAAAAAAATGTTGAGACTTTGGGAAAAGTGCAAAGAAGAGCAAATAAGATAATCAAAAGCCTGGAGACAAAAACATATGAAGAACAGTTGCAGGACTTCGGTTTGGCTAATTAAAAAAAAAAGAAGACAAAGAAATAGGGGTGACATGATAGCAGTATTCCGGTATTTGAGGGGCTGCTACAAAGAAGAGGGGGTCAAATTATTCTCCAAAGCACCAGAAGGCAGGACGAGAAACAATGGTTGGAAAAGAGAGAAGCAACCTGGAATTAAGGAGAAACTTCCTAACAGGGAGGACAATTAACCAGTGGAACAGCCTGCCTCCAGAAATTGTGGGCACTCCATCACTGGAGATTTTTAAGAAGAGGCTAGACAGTCACTTGTCTGAAATGGTATAGGTTCTCCTGTTTGAGCAGGGGGCTGGACTAGAAGACCTCCAAGGTCCTTTCCAGCTCTATTCTATTCTTCATCTATAATCAAGTGAAATTAACCAGAGTTTTGCTATTGTCCCCTTCCAAAAGACAAGAAAAATGATAAAACTGGCTGGGGAATTTGGGGGGGCGGGGTTGAAATCTACACATCCAAAAGTTGAGAAGCGTTGCAGTAATCTGATTCTGCGTGTGGAGCACAGCATGCAGGGATGACTATCTTTGATTGGATGTGCTCATTGGGTGAGCAAGAGACACCGTGTGCATCATGCTGTTCTTCCATAATTTGCACCATTTGAGCTATGACATCACACACACACACACACACCAATATTGTCATGTGTCCTGATTCTGGTGATCTGGGTTCAAATTTTAGATCAGCTGTCAGATGCTGCCTTTCAGTCTGAGCTAAGGCTCAAGAAGGACTGGTAGCATGGATGAGATCTGTGGATCTGCTGAAAATAGTAACCAGTTCAGTATGTTCAAGGAGAGATCTCATGGGCTCCCTGCACACCAGCCTACCAGCATCTCTAGATAGGTGGACTTCAGCTCCCAGAATTCTCTGTCCTGGTATGGACTTCTGGGAATCGAAGTCCATATCTCTGCAGGTCTGTAAGGTCTCCCAATCTGGAAAGGGAGACAAAAATTTAATGTGGTTTATTTGAACCTGTCAGCCATTTAGTTTTCTAAAACATGGTTTACAGCTGAGCTTGTTGCATCAACCCTGTTCATTGTGGCTTATTCAGGGGAGTAAATCATGGTTTGCCGTCCCGCCGGCCACTGAAAGCAATTCCTGACCTGCAAATGGTACAGGAGCAGTAGTAGAGCTAGGCAACAGCTGGATTAGCACCCATTCCCTCCCGGCCTGAGCTACCTCACAGGGTTGTTGTTGGAAAACCCAGTTGGACAGCTTTTGCAAAATGAGGGGTGGGGTGGGGGGGCTCATCGTAAGCAACCTGACTGATACGTTGCAGGCGGCAGGGGAAGGGGAAAGGGGAGGAGCTGAGGTCAACTCCAGCACCCTTAGAACAGAGAATAGAGCTGGAAGGGACCTTGGAGATCTTCTAGTCCAGCCCCCTGCTCAAGCAGGAGAACCTATACCGTCTCAGACAAGTGAATGTCTAGTCTCTTCTTAAAAATCTCCAGTGATGGAGCGCCCACAATTTCTGGAGGCAAGCTGTTCCACTGGTTGATTGTCCTCACTGTCAGGAAGTTTCTCAATTCCAGGTTGCTTCTCTCCTTCATCAGTTTCCAACCATTGTTTCTCGTCCTTCCCTCTGGTGCTCTGGTGAACAACCTGGCCCCTTCTTCTTTGTGGGAGCCCCTCAGATACTGGAATACTGCTATCATGTCTCCCCTATTTCTTCTTTTCTTTAGACTGGCCAAACCCAGGTCCCGCTGCCGTTCTTCCTATGTTTTACCCTCTAGTTCAGGGGTAGGCAACCTTGGCCCCCTCATGACTCGTGGACTTCAACTCCCAGAATTCCTGAGCCAGCATGGCTCAGCATGGAAACCTCTTTCCCCACAGCATGGCTGGCTCAGGAATTCTGGGAGTTGAAGTCCATCAGTCATAAAAGAGCCAAGGTTGCCTACCTCTGGCCTAGGCCTAGGCCGCTTTATGACTCGTGGACTTCAACTCCCAGAATTCCTCAGCCAGCATGGCTCAGCTTGGAAACCTCTCCCTTTCCCCTCAGTATGGCTGGCTCAGGAATTCTGGGAGTTGAAGTCCACCAGTCGTCAAAGAGCCAAGGTTGCCTACCCCTGCTCTAGGCCTTCGATCATCTTCGTTGCCCTTCTCCGCACTTTTTCCAAACTCTCAACATCTTTTTTTGCAGTAGGGTGACCAAAAACTGGCTGGAGTATTCCAAGCGTGGCCTTACTAGGGCTTTATAAAGCGGTACTGAATACTAATACCCTTCACGGTGACTTCTTCAGGGAAGACGCTGACCCTCAGCCTACCTCGCTGGGCTGTTGTAGGGGAGGGAGGGGGGGAGGGAGGGAGGGAACGAAGGAGAGAGAGCCGGGACGCCGCGAACGCTCCTTCGGCGTGGGGGGGGGAGGGCGAGGAGACGGAGGAGGAGGAGGAGGAGCCTTTAGCTCCCCTCGCGCCGCGCGTCCCGCCCCCTTCGCCCTTACCGCCCCCCTCCCCTCTCCCCTCTCCCGCCCCCCACGCTTCTCGCAGCCATTTTCGCGTGG
>NW_015387916.1:161782-187301 GCF_001527695.2 Protobothrops mucrosquamatus | reverse complement strand
CCGGTCGGCCGGGCGGGCGGGGTCCCCACGTGCGGTTGGGGGAGGTGTGGGGGGGGCTGCCCTGCCGCCTCGGCGGGCGGGGAGGGGGCTTTGAATGGAAGCCGGGCGGGAGGGGGGCTGAGGGACGCCCCTTCCCGGCGGGTCTCTCGGGCTGCTCGACCCCGCCGCCGCCAGGAAAGAGGCCGGGGGCGACGGCGGAAATGCGGCTCCCCGGACCTGCGGACCCTCCGCCCGGGAGGCAGGCAGGGTCCGCGCAGGCCCGGCGGTGGGCCGCTTCCCCGGGGCGACCACGACGACGACGACGACGAGCGGAGCGGACCCGGCCGGCGTCCCTGGGCGCTCGGGGAGACAGACGGAGCGGAAGCGGCAGCGGCGGAGGTTTCTGCGGTGGCTGCTCTGCCTTCCTGCCTTCCTTCCCTCCCCGCGGAGACTTTCCTGCTTCTTGGAAAGCGGCGTCCGGGGACGGCGGTGCCTTTTCGGGGGAATCAAACGGCCCGCTTCCCCCGCTTGCCTCCTCCGGGCTCGTCCGCGGGGACGAAACGAGGCCAGACCCGGCTTGAAAAACTTAGCCTCGACTCTCTTCGGCCGCCTTGGGTTTTGCCAGTTTTTCCTGGCTTTGCCCGCGGTTGGTGAATGTCTCTCTCTCTCTCCGGTCCTGCCTGGCCTTTGGTTCGTTGCACGGTTGTGTATTACTGGGACTGCCTTGGGGGGGAGGCTGCCTCCCCTTCCCTTGTTTTTCCTCCCATAGGCTGTACGGCACACAATGCGGGTAGTCCTCGACTTGCGACCGCAATTCAGCCCGACCTTTATGTTGCTGAGTGAGACGTTGGTGGAGTGAGCTTTGCCCCCTTTTTCACCACTTTTCTTGCCACGTTTCTTTCTTAAGGGGATCCTGGCAGCTATTGAGTTAATAACCCGGTTGTTAAGCGAATCTGGCTTCCCCCATTGACTTGTCAGAAGGGTTGCAAAAGGAGATCACACACACACACACACACACAGAGGACACTGCACTGAAAAAGGGACTTATGACCATTTTTCACACTTACAACTGTTGCACAGTCGGTCACATGATCAAAATCTGGCCATTTGGCAACTGGTTCATATTCATGAACCAGGGGTCTTCAAACTTGGCCCTTGGCCTGGCTGAGGAATTCTGGGAGTTGAAGTCCACAAGTCATAAAAGGGCCAAGTTTGAAGACCCCCTCCGGTCATGAATATGATCCAGCTGCCACACGGCCAGATTTTGATCATGTGACCGTGCAACAGTTGTAAGTATGAAAAATGGCCTTTTTCAGTGCAGTAGCTTTGAACGGTCACTAAATGAACTGCTGTAAGTTGAGGACTACCTGTACACACCTGATATATAAATGCTGGGCTCTTTCCCAGCTGGCGTCGGATCTGAGTCCAGATAATGCTCTATAGTAAAAATGCTATCGGTTGCGATTTTGGAGTGCATTGTTGGTGATGAACATCTGTACTGCAAGCTTTCCAATCCCCTTTCCCACCCTGAAACCCACATCTGGAAGTAGTTTAGATTTTCTTTCCCCTAACAACATCCTTAAACAATAACCAGTATATACAGGGCATGATTAAATTTATAAACAGATTACTTAAGCTCACAAAAGAAAGGAAGGTAATATTAATTTGCTCAGTCGTGTTGTCTGGCAAATCTCATTCTAGTTACGACAAAAGATGAATGATTGCTTCCTTGCCCTTTTTTTTAATCCTCTTCCCTCGGGTCAATTTATTCAGCTTGTCACAACTGCTTTCATTTTTGCTGTAAGCCTGATACTACAACTCTTGGTTTAAATCTTAACGGTGCTGGGTCTATATATAACTAGCAAGACAACGCTTGTTTCCATTGTGTACCTCTAATATAGCTGTTTGTGTATTCAGAATCCTGTGATAGAAACCATTATGTGTGATTCTGTCTCTCTGCAAATTCTTATGACTTGTTTTGACCCAGCAGCGTCGTCTCCATCTTTCTCAACATTCAAGGCAACCTACACCTTTGCAAGGAGTTAACAGATGCCAACTACAGTTGGATTTAAAAAGCCCTAGCCATCATTTATATAAAGCAGACTGTCAGTGAATAAAGGTTAAGAGAGGACACAGATGTCCTCCATTCCCCAGAAGTGCTCCAAGTGCCAGACAGTATTAGGCATTTAATGAACTGAATGGGGAATTGGTGACCCATGCTACTTTCTGTGTTGATATGGGCAACAACTGCACCTGCTAAAATTCCCTTCTCTGCACCACAACTAATTAAGTATTTAAGGGCTTTTGTTCTTGATTGTACCTGGTTACCTTAGTCCAATGGTGATGAAATCATATCCTGTTTTCAAGGAAATGGCCTGGTATTAAGAGCCAATTTTAATAATTTTAAACCAGAAGAGACTAAATATTTGTCTTCTAAGGAGACATTCGATTTATAGTCCTTTTAATCATAAATGGTAATCCTTTGCTATTTTTGTTTTGATAGACAAGTTGGGGATTTTCTGAATGTTAATGTAACCTCACTATTAAGGGAATGCCTTGCACACATTTTAAAATTATTTTAGCTAGATTAGCATATTTTAAATGTTAACCTAAAGTTATACTGAGTGCTGGCAGAGTTTACTGATGAAGAAATATGAACTTGTAAGAAGCCAATTTGGATAATGATTTAACTTCCTAGAAAGGTATTGTTTGGGCTGGGATATCCTGTGGCTATTTGAACATAGGATCTCTTGCCCTGTGTATAATCAACTAGAGATTGGGTCACTTTGTACATAACAGGAAGCCATGGATTCCTGCTCTGTGAGTGAGCTGTGGTTAATATTGTAGCTCCATCTTTCCTTTTCCTTCTGTTTTGCATGCCAGGGAAGGAAATGCGAAACTTGCAATTTCAAATAAATCACGTTTTCTATTAAAACCAAAATGCAAAAATTATGGTTTGTTTAAACCAGTTTCTTAGTCTGGTTTGTTTATTGAGTTTTTACCCAGCCATAGAGCTCTTGAGTTTTGGCATAATAGTGCAACGTGATGTTGGAAGCTGGAAAAACTTGTTTTCTTGACTTCTTCTGATTCTTGGAAAGGAAAGGTGTGAGACTGGGGTTTATTATGTCTGGATTGGATCATTGCAATAAAACAGAATGACAGAATATCAGGATTGGGCATTACTTTTGAGCTTGTTGAAGAGAGGGATGAACTTACCAAGGATTGTTTCCACATCCCACAGAAAGATGAGTTTTTAAAAGTAAGGATGTTTGATGACTTCACACACAGATTCATGCAGTTTTTCTTGCAGTATGGAAATTGTTTGGCATTGTCTTCATATAAGATTTGGGGGTTTATTTTTTGGGGGGGTGTCTTCTTAATCTAGTCTGCAGCTTTGGCATCCAAGTATTAATTTGGTCTAACTCTACTTAACTTGTAAGTCAAGGCAAGTTGACCAGATGCTATTACCTATAGTTATGCACACACAATCAGGAGAGAGAATACTTTAACGTGGCCTTTTTCTCATAATTGCATATCATATCTTTCTAGTGTGGAGGCTGTAGGGGTAAGGATTTTTCTAGTTTTGCCCAGGTAGTGGAGGGCTTTCTTATGTTATCATTTCTTTTGTACCCACCTAAATAACTGTCCCTTTCCCAAGTGATTGGGAAGATTAATTGATAGCTTTGCTTTTATCCTTTGAAAGGTAATCCAAAACCATTGTTACGTTCTATAAATGCTACTTTTTCTTCTCTTAATGAAAAGTATTTTATTATCAAATGCCTGTGCAGAACTTAATTGTATTTTTGCAGAAGCAATTACCGAATTGAATAACTTTGCCAGTGCGTTTTAATTATCAAAAGGCAACCATTTTTAAGTTGTCATTGCTCAGTCTGTCTGTTCTTAGTAGACTTACAAGACACAAATCTATTCAGTCCAGTTCTGAATGCATATAGAGTATTTGCTTCTTTTATCCTTCAGATGAGCAGCTTTCATTGTAAGAAATTCTGAGTTCTTCGCTCTTCTCCTTTTTGTATTTTTTTCTTCTTTGTGGACTGTTTTTTTATTTAGTTTTTCAAAAAATACTTTTAATATTTCATTTTTTGGTGCTCTTTTAGTCACTCAAATGTACATTAACAATAGTTAGTTTTTCAGGGGAAACTCAAAAGAGGATTTATCCTCTTTTTGTATCAGAACATTAATATGTGTGTGTGTATACACACACATATATACATACATATATACACATATATACATACATACACACACACACACACACACACACTTCTATATATATATTTCTGTGATGGAGTATAAAGCTCTTGTCTTGGCAATACTGTAGAAAGAAGATAAAGAGGCATAGATAGAAGCACCTCCTATTCCTAGCTTGCTACTAAAGACTTACTCTGTTTTTCAGGTGGAAGGGAAAAGGCAGAGCCTTCCTAATACTTTTGCTTCAGTTATTAAGCTGAAAAAACTGGATTGAATTGACTGAAACTAGTCCCGGGACAGTGAAACAAGTTACATTTGTTTGTGGTCTAGTGAATAAAATAAGATTCCCCAAACAAATTAAAAAGTTCTCTAATGCCAAACTACTTTTAAGCAGGAACAGATTCCAAAAATTCTTCTTTTTGTTAATTTGGAGATACTGCTTTTTTTGGGGGGGGGGGAGTTGACAAGTTACCCTTGCTTTAAATCAGTGGTTCTCAACCTTTTTAATGCTGCGACCCCCAACCGGTCGTAAGTCGAGGACTAAACCGGTCGTAAGTCGAGGACTAAACCGGTCGTAAGTCGAGGACTAAACCGGTCGTAAGTCGAGGACTAAACTGGTTGTAAGTCGAGGACTTTCCCTGCCCGGGAGCGCCGCGCATGCGTGGTTCCGCCCCCTGCGCCAGCCGAGGCATAGCTGGCAAGTGGCAGAGATGGAGCAGGCCGACCACCAGCTGGCCCAGCTCAAGGGAGGTAAGGCACCCGCCGGAAAAGGGGAAAAAAATGGCGGACAGCCTTGCTTGGCGACCCCCGTGAAATGGTCGATCGACCCCAAATGGGGTCGCAACCCATAGGTTGAGAACCGCTTTTTAAAATGCTCTTTTGTAGAAAACATTTTTCTCTAGTTTTAACATACTCTGAATTGTAGGCTGTAGATATGATGCTGTACAGTTAGTTCTCGACTTAAGACTACAATTGAGCCCAAAGTTTATGTTGCTAAGTGAGACAGTTAAGTGAATATTGCCCCATTTTACAACCCTTCTTGCCACAGTTGTTAAATGAATCGCTGCCGTTAAGTTAGTCACACGGTTGTGAAGTGAATCTGGCTTCCCCATGGACTTTGCTTGTCAGGAGGTCGCAAAAGGGGTTTGCGTGATCCTGGGACGCTGCAACTGCCAGTTGCCAAGGGCCTGAACTTTGATCACGTGATCCTGGGGATGCTGTAATGGTCAAAAGTGTGAAAAACAGTCATGTAACTTTGCAACCGTCGTATCTTTGAACGGTCACTAAATGAACCGTTGTAAATCGAGCACTACCTATAAATAACACTGGAGCTGGCAAGGACAGGAATATGAAAAGGGAAACACAGGGAATACTGTGTATTTTTTTCTTTCGGTGGCTTTGTGGTTTTTTTTGTGACTTGTCTCGGCTTCTAGCATCAGCAAATTGGTTAGTCGGTGACCGCGATGACATATAACAAAAATACCAATGTTGAAACTGCTATAGATTCATTTTCAGTTTATATATAATTTCAGAGAATCTCTGGCAGAGGTGCTGCCATTTCCGTTTTCTATAGTTTCAGCTGCTTAGAATCAGAATGTTCTGATTTCGGGGTCCGTATTGAATTCTACCTTAAATTTAATCACAGTGGGGTGTAAATTAGGGCCAGGTAAACAGAAAATACTAGGACTGTGCAGTGACTTCTGATTCAAAGGCAGGAAGGTACTTTTGGAAATGCGAAGAATGCAGTACAGCTGTGTGGACACTTGCCTTAAGGTGCTGAAGGCATGTCATTCATGCCTCTGTGCTATCAAAGCATCTTTTTGCCTTTACTTGGTAATTCTAATTCCAGAGCCCTTGAAATTAAGTAGAAAAGCATAACTGTTACTGAATATTTGTTTGTAAAAAATGTCATAATACTGAACTCATCAATTTGGAATAATCTTTCCTATTTTTTAAATTCATTATAGAAAAAGTAACAGGGTTGTTAATTTATTTTCTAGCCTATAAATACTTCATTAAGGATAATAAATTGAGACAGTATATCTCTTGTATTTTTTATTTTTTTTTGGTATGGCATATTGTATTTCTCTTTGTGGAGAAAGCCTGAAAAGTTCCTATTCTTTCCAGCTTGCTTTATAAACGGGGTTTTAAAAGTATTTAACAGTAAGGGAGCTGGGACAAATCTCTTTCAGGATTATATAGTAGGTGCGCTATGTTTTCTGTTGTTAGATTTGTTTTTATTAACATTTGGGATAGTGTTAAATTTTAAATAGTATTTATTAGGAAAAGTCAGCCATAAGTGAAATTGATTTTTCCCTAGCTTTATTATTTAATTATATGTAGCTAAAATTAGATTTTCTTGTGTGGCTTCACCTTTAGAATGCTTCCAATATCTGTAGCCAGCTATTTTTTTAAAATAGATTTTACAGTATTTATTTATTTATTAAATTTATATACCGCCCTATCTCCCTTACGGGACTCAGGGCGGTGAACAGGCGATACTAAAAACCACAATAATAAATAAATAGTTTCTGTTCTAAAATCAAATTAAATAACACTAAGTACTAAAAGTAGCTTGTTTGAAAAGATGTTACGAAGGCTCGCTGACCGGAGGATTACTTCATTCAAAATGTAAACGTCAGTTTTCCTGTTTAGTTACTACAAAAATATACAATTCTTCATAAGACCCAAAGAAAGAAATGAAATACGGAGACGAGGCTTCTTGAGAAAAGATGACCAACTAACTTTGCCAAGTCCGCCTGCCGAGTTCAGAATTGTGTCTTCTCTGCTGGTGAAAAGCCTTGTCATCTGTAAGTCACCATGAAGAAGTTGCACAATATCTGTTCAAGTTTAAAACTCTGTTCGATAGGCTGTTTTCAGAGCATGTCTCTTCTGACAAAAATAAGCTGTTGTGATGGTTATGTAGAAAGTGTGTTCGTGGTCTAATGGAAAATGGTTTAAATCCTCATAAAATGTATAAATCATTTATTTATGACTTACATTTATATGGCCGCCCACATATAAGCCGCTTTATGACTTTGGATGGCTAACAATCTATTAAGATCGTCCTGACAAAGATGGCAGATCTCATTTGGGGGTAACAAAGGCACACACACATTTGGGGTAACTCAAAGGCAATTATCACCAAGATGGGTTCATACACACAGCCAAGCCCACTGACCAAGGGAAAGAAGGCTGCAAGACTTGTGACAGTTCAGCGGGGTTGGGCCATTTAAATATTAAGAGAGATGGGTTCCGTAATAGAGGAAGGCATGTTTTCTGAGTCCAGTTGAATGTTATTGTTTGATAGAAATGACCCCGAGCATGCCATAACTGTCGGATCTTATGGGACAAGCAGAATAACTGGAGGCAAGAGTCTTGCCAAATAAAGGAGAATGCACTAATAAAGGAGAATAACTATAGCTCAGGAATGAAATGAGGAGTCCTTGGTGCTCTCTGAGCTTGCTTGTTTTCTTGCAGACATTTCATGACCCAACTAGGTAGCATCCCCAATGCTAGTCTGATGATTAGCTAGCAGTGATGATGTTACCTAGTTGGGTAATGAAATGTCTGCAAGAAAACAAGCAAGCTCAGAGAGCACCAAGGAGCCCTCAAATAACCTTATGCATTGAAAAGAGCCTTATAGATCAGTGGTGGCGAACCTATGGCACGGGTGCCAGAGGCGGCACTCAGAGCCCTCTCTGTTGGCACGCGCACCGTTGCTCCAGTCCTAGGCCTTCAGCTGGGTTTTATAAAACCTTTTCGCTTTAGGCCTCCGCTGCCGTGTACAAAAAAAAAGGGTTCAATCAGTTAATTTCAACTTCTCGCGGGAAAAAAAAGATCTTGCAAAGTTGGAATTGATTGATTGAACTTTTTAGTCCCACCCAGTCTGCTGTTACCACTGCAGCCACGCCCATCCAATGGGCCACGCCCACCCGGCACCCGACGACGCATAAGTGGGTTTTGGGTTGCAGTTTGGGCACTCGGTCTCTAAAAGGTTCGCCATCACTGTTATAGATGATGGTCAGCACCTTGAATTAAATGTGAAAGCCTACTGGGAGCCAGTGTAGCTCACAAAGTAGCGGTGTTATAGGGGTGTGCCAAGACATGCCCATAAATATTTGTGTTGCTGAATTCTGGACCAGCTGTAGCTTCTCAGGTCTTCATAGGCAGTCCAGATAGAGTACGTTGCACTAATCCAGACGGGGAAGGGTGACAAATCCTGAGTAACTACTATGAGAAGGGCCCCCAGATGATGAATAGGTGCATTTGACCTATAAGATGGGTTTATGCAAAGGCTCTCTGAGTCATGGTTGCCCTGTGCTCTTTGAACAGGAGCTGACAATCTTCTAGATCAGGGGCGGCAAACTCAATTTCATTGAGGGCCGCATCAGCATTGCGGTTGCCCTCAGGGGATCGGGTGGGTGTGGCCTACTGGTGGGGCGTGGATGGAGTGGGGGGTGGCCTACTGGGTGGGCGTGGACAGCTCTACATTGTTTGCGTCAAGGGTGCCTGTGGGGGCCTGGGCAGGAGTGGGACAGATCGGAGGGTCTCTGGCAGAAGGGGGTGGGACCAGGGCAAGTGCCAAAGCATGGTCCACTGGAGGAGCCTCGCTGTTCCTCTCAGGCCATGCAGGGGGGGGGGCTTATGGAGCTAAGACTGAATGCGTTTCAGCATAGATGGCCACCACAAAATTGTACATTGGCTCCCGGCCAGTCTGGGCCAGGGCCAAGACAACGGGGGCCGTTCCCTCACTGTTTCCAGGATGGCTTCGCGGGCCACATGAAACCACTTCGCGGGCTGCATCCGGCCCCGGGGCCTTGTGTTTGACATGTCTGTTCTAGATAGAAGGGCTCCCAAACTGCAAGCCTGCTCTGCTTGAAGGCATGCTAACCCCATTCAGAATCTCAGACCCTGATCAGGGGGAGTGGGAGTCCCAAACCCACAGCTACTCAGTCTTTCAGGCTTGAGCAAATTACCCCTCATCTATTTTGCCACAGCTTCTAGGCCCAATTACCTGTCATTTCCTGGGAGGTTTTAGGAGGCACATGGATCTAGAACACAGCATCCTCGGGACCAGCAGGTTTGAACTGTTCCCCAGATAACTGGGAAATAACCATGTTTCAGTCAGCTTTCTGGATTTGAGCCTGGAATCTAGTTCAGAGTGATTCTGAGCAAGTTTATCTGCGAATATTCCTCACAGGGCATTGTAGGTGTTCTTCTGGCCCAATTGCCAAGCTTCCGAATTTTGATTGTGTGACCATGGGGATGTTGCAATGGGTCTGTGACAATTCGCCAAGGCCATCTCGCCACAGCCAATTCACCACAACCAAAGAGAGAAGCAACCTGGAATTAAGGAGAAACTTCCTGACAGTGAGGATAATCAACCAGTGAGATAGCTTGCCTCCAGAAATCTTGGGCGCTCCATCACTGGAGGTTTTTAAAAAGAGACTAGACAACCCTCTGTCTGAGATGGTATAGGTTCTCCTGCTTGAGCAGGGGGCTGGACTAGAAGACCTCCAAGGTCCCTTCCACCTCTATTCTGTTCTATTTCTATTCTATTTCTATTCTATTCCATTCCATTCCATATTTTCTACTCTACTCTATTCTAAATATTAAAGTAATGGTGGAAAAGAATCATTAAAGAAAGGAAGCAAAAGGAGGAACAGAATGAAATGTGAATGACAAAAAGTAATTTTTAAATTTATTTTAAATAATTAAATTGAATTGTTAGATTGTCCCCTGGCGAGTTGTCCCATTCTGTGCTGCAACGGTGGCAAGTATGAAAAATGGTCGTAAGTCACTTTTTTCAGTGCTGTTGTAACCTCCAACGGAATGAATGTAAGTCAAGGACGACCTGTACTTCTATAAAATTGACGTTCTCGGAGTCGTATTCAATTCTAATCAAATAGAAATTTCGAAGGGGAGATGGTGGGCGGGAACAACAATGTGGGATATTGACGCAAAGGTTTATGAGAGCCTTGCCGTTGATGGTACTTCAGGATATTTCTTTTTAAAGAAGTCTTAATAGAGACAGCTTGAGGGAATGGCTAGGCAAGAGGCCAGAGAAACCAAGGTCAGTGGAGAAAATGTAGCTAAACCAATGAGTCATATTTTTTTCCCTTTTTTGTGAGCAGTGAAAGTTAGGTCATTGCAAAGCACGCAACAGGCAAGTCTTTTATGGATTGCAACAGCCATCAGATCTCACAGATTTCAAACATAGGAAAGTTCTATAAAGTCAGTGCCCTGTAGTGTCTGAATGGATAAAACAATTTGTTGGATTTTCCTCGGAAATTGCAAGTGCTTTCCAGAACAAAAAAAATGCATTTTCTCCAGGTTTGTGGGCATTTTTATCCACAGACTTTCTGTTTCTCTTCCAAGAGAGGAGAGAGTAGATCAGGGGGCTTCAAACCTGGCCCTTTTATGACTTGTGGACTTCAACTCCCAGACAGGCACGCTGGCTGAGGAATTCTGGGAGTTGAAGTCGACAAGTCATAAAAAGGCCATGTTTGAAGACCCTCCGGAGTAGATCAAGTAATAAATTCTAATTATTTCTTTATGGTAAAAGACCAGAAACAACATACAGCAGCAAGCAAGTAAAGAAAAAAGAGAAAAGTATTTGATTTCAATAATAAAACATAAAAAAAGAGAAAAGTACTTGATTTCAATAATAAAACATAAACCTTTCTATTCTAGGTTTGAGGCTCTTCTGCATTTATTCATCTTAATGTTGTCATTAGCAATTTAAAAAGAAAATGAAAAATAATTTACGCTATTGTAATCCATGGAATAAACTTAGACATCCAGGCAAACACAATTAGAAAAATCAGCAGTAAAACTGTATACAGGCTTGAAAAATAGATTTAATAGATTGACCAATTAATTAGAGGTGGGAAATATTAAATCATATTGCTAAATGGTAAGGATGAAATGTAAACGTCTGTTGTGTGATTCGTATGTCATTTGACAGATTGTAATTTTTATGCAGTCACACAGATACTAAAAAACTGGGAAGTGGACTTGGGTGTTCATATAGCAAAATGGGCTTTGTGATGATATATCAGGAACATTGTCTTTCGGATTTACAGAGCCTTCCTCCACTGCTGTTGAAATAAAATTCTTCCTGTCTAGCATGGATAGCATCAGTGGTGGGATTCAGCCAGTTCCCATCACTTCGGCAGAACCGGTAGCTAATTTTTTGTTGCCCAGGCCCAGAATGGACTTCCGGAAGCGGCATCCACATAGAGAACCGGTTGTTCACATATTTGAATCCCACCACTGGATAGCATTATACATATGACACTCATTTGTTTAACTTTTAAGAGGATGTGAAGGAAGGAAGTATATTCACATTGTGATTTTTGATTCCTCTCTTGCTAACTTATTTTTAAGTTGCTTCTGAGAAATAAATACCGGTAGTTCCCACTGAATATTTTTTTTTTAAAAAAGTTTTGGTCAAAATTGCTTTCCTTTTTTACACGCTGTAACTAACATGGAAAATACTGAAACATTTTACTGGTTACTTAATCTAGGACTTAATCTCAAAGAAACACAGACTGTCTTCAAATATTAAATGGGGTGCTATTTAATATTTCACAGTTCCTTCAAAGATTAATTTATCCCCAATCCTGCTGGAATAGGGCTGGCTTTTCTCTCAGGCTTGGTAGTCAAAACATAGTGAATTAAATGTCTTTGTTGCTGATAAGTTAATTTTCAATAGTTACTTTCTGTTCTTTTTTGTTTTGTTGTTTTGTTGAGTTTATTGTATTGCATTCTGTTATTGTATTGATCATTTTATGTTATCAACCAACCAGTCACTTATATGGGAGACTATGCAAATATAGTAAATAAATTAAACCAAACCATTTAAAATTGGTAAAAATGTGCTTTAAGCACTGTTTATTTTTGTAGAAGTCTTTTCTGTTTAGGCCAGTAAAGAATTTTCTTGCACTTGGCCCACCCACCCTACATTTACACGACGGTCAGTTCCTCATGCCTTTATGCCGTCATTTATCTTTTTATTTTAGAAGACCATTCTGCAATGCATATGTTATTCCTGACATATTTGAACATAGGAATAATAACAGTGGCTACAACAGAGCAGAGAACTAAGTCCTAATTACAATTGCTTTGTTACTGATAAAAGTGTGTAAATCTATAAAAAGAAGTTTGTGCCGTATCTTCAATTTTTCGGACTGGAGGCCAAAAACTGACTTTTTCCATAGAACTGCTTGGGAAATGCAGCTTGGAAATGGCTCCCTGCCCAAAGAAGACCACCATTAACTTTAAACTGATTTGACATAGAGTAAGGCAATTCTTGTATTTATTGGTTTTCATCTAGCCCTCATCAATTTTGTGGGTCTGAATTCATCTAATGACAAAATGGGTAAAAGAGTGATTGCTGGACTAAGGATCTAATTGCATATTAATTAGGCTTTTAATGATCAGGTCACTCCAGTGTAATGTGTAAATTATTGCAGCAGTTTGATGACACCTGTGTTACTAATAGTGGGCCCGTAGATGAATAAAGACAGCTGTGTTATTAACAACAAGGCCTTTGTTGTCAAACCAGAGAATAAAGCTTTTCATATTGTTCTCCGATTCTGTCTTTTAAAATGTTTATTATCTGAAGTTAAAAGGCAGGCTTTATTTTTATTATCTCCTCGATTGATATCATTCTGGATTTTCAAAAGTGAGTTATTTTCACAAGTATTGAACATGCAGTTCTATAGTAACAGCCTTACTGAATACTTTTGAAAGCTATCTTCTAGGATTACTGTTGGCGGTTCAGTAAAGTCTCCATTTTGAGTTTGACTTGACGGCTTTGTGGATGTGTCGTTTTCTTTATGAGGTCAGCCAGGTGTTGCCACCTGTTAAGAAATGGGGTGTAGCATGGCTGTTTCACAAGCACGCCTCCTTGAAATATTAGAGCAGGGGTCCTCAACCTTGGCCACTTTAAGACTTGTGGACTTCAACTCCCAGAATTCCTCAGCCAGCTCTGCTGGCTGAGGAATTCTGGGAGTTGAGGTCCACAAGTCTTAAAGTGGCCAAGGTTGAGGACTCCTGCATTAGAGCATCTGTGCTTTGCAGAAAGCTTAACGCAGATGTTTTGAAGGCTTTCCCCTGATTGTCTGCATATTAGGTGCCCATTCAGACAACACTTCCACTGGGACTGACCCTGAAGTGGAGCCTTTCAGAGGACGTGGCTGCTTTAATGCTCCAAGGAAGAACGCTTCACCGATGTTTGTGTAATTCACGAAATACTGTATCCTCTTCAAATACTTTCACCACACTTCTATATGGTTTTAATGCTGAAGCCAGCCTCTTTGTGTGGTTTTTTTTTTAACTCAGAAAGCCAAGATTCAAATAATTTGAATTAATGCGTAAAACGAGCATTAAAATACCTTTTGTAACCTTTTGAATGTGGATTGCTGTGCTGAAGAAATGGACTTGTATATACAATATCTTTATATTATTCACAACGAAATCCAGGTTAGAAGTAATGAGACTTATTATGGGTGAAGCGATTTGAGTTTGTAGCCTTTTGTCTTAATTGATTAAAATCGCCAAAAAAAAAAAAAATACTGGATAAGCTACTTAGTTACTTTTACTTTTGTTCCTGAGGTGTGGGAAAGTACTCTAGTACAGTGATGGCAAACCTTTTAAAGACCGAGTGCCCAAAAACTGCCCGTCCCCGCTCCGCCCTGCCCACTGGGCCACCCACCACCTCCACGGCCCGCCACAGGTCACCCAGGCAGTCCAGCAGCATCATGGCGGCCATGCCCTCTGCCCATGGCCCGCAGCATCATCTGCATGCAACGGGACGCAAGGGTGGAGGTCCCCACTGCCCGGCTACCATGTCCTTGGTTGCGCTGCTTCGTGTGGGCCGTGCCCAGGGGCGACTCTCCTCTGGGGGGGCTGCTGATGAGGGGGCTGTGGGAGGAGGCGGGGCTGGGGAGACGGTGTGTGTGCCCACAGAGAGGGCTCCGAGTGCCACCTCTGGCACCCGTGCCATAGGTTCGCCACCACTGCTCTAGTATATTAAAGCTGTTCAGCTTGTACAGATGATGTTGGGATTGTTGAGGAATTAGGTATAAAGGACTTCCAATATGCTATTGATATCAGTAGCAAATATTTTATTATTTGTATACCATTTGCAGAAGACTTAGACAATACTCTTTGCTGCAAACTAAAGTTTATTTGGATTTTTGTGGCCCAGATCTGGTAGCCTTCGCTATAGTCTTCCTTGAGCCATTTGCCATGAAGGTGTTCTAACTGTATGGAGTGTGTATGGAGTGTGAAGCTGTCTGTGTTCTTGCTCTCTCACATAAGATAAAACTCAGTTAATTATATCCTCCAGGGCAGGAGGCTGTTCTGGCAGAAAATATTAATTTAATTGTCATCAGTACATTAAAGTACATTTTTAAAATATTATTTTAAAACAAACTACACTTATCAAAATTTGGGGTACCCATGCCTGAACATGACTTTGGACAGTATGAGGGCTGTCTCTACCAATTCCAATATTTAAAAATTCACCTACAGATTTGCCCCTTTTTTCCCCTGGTTAATTGCTAAAACCAGATGAAATAACTGCAGTTTCTTTCTGGAAACATGAGCAAAAAGAAAGGATGTATTGCTAGCAAGGTGAGAGGTCTCTGTCTCAGACCCCCCCCCATCCCTTTCTGCTTGACTGTCAACATTTAAATCCCAAACATAGATTACACTGGCATCCTCAATAGTTTTCTGTAGGACACAGAATAAAAAAGGTAATGTATTATGCATGGATCCTTGCTTAAAAAAATCTTTGTTTTTTTGTACATTTGAAGGTCTAAAAGATAGAAGAATAGCAGCAAGCAGATCAAACCGGCCAGTTCAAACCTTCCTTTGCAGCAAAATAAAATGTGGACTACATCAACAACAGTACATAAGCCCACAACGAGATAGAGAGCACACCTGCACTTTCTAGTCCCCAGAAGTTTTAGCAGGCTAACCAGACACTCCTACCTTCTAAAATATCCACAAATAAAAGGGCACAACAGATTACACAGAATGCGATAAGGAAAGAATGGTAACAAGGTCAAAATTTGCAAAAGAGAAAATCAAAACAGAGAACTTTTTGGAAAAAGAAAATTGGATTGTGTTGATGATGACCTGCTGAGTTGAGCTATTCACGGTCACACTGCATGTGGCCTTCTGTCCTATAAATTATAGAGTTTTCAATATGCTTTTTTTTTTTTAAAGAGGAAGATGCTCATTTTATATACAAAGGCATATTGAATCCCAGTTTCAGCAGGAACCAGAGACATCCCTATAATGCATGCAATTATTAAGCAATTAAGAAGAAGCAAGCCAGCATGTACTGTACATTTACATTTCATCACTTTTGGGAGAATTTAAGCACAGTTTTGCATTCACATGCACAACTATATCTTTGATGTTGCCTCCAGCGTTCTTTCTGCTTTTATTTGAAGGTCACACATCTTAACCTTATGAGGACCAATACTTCTTCACAAGAATTATTCTGATAATTTTCTTTAACCCCCCCCCCCCCCAAAAAAAAAAAAGGATTTACTTGACTTCTAGGGAGTCAGGTAATGTGCAGTGTATGGAAGAATACTCATCTTTTTTCCCCGTCTGGTATGCCGCTGGCCTGAACATTTTCATGGCCATGCTATGTGTTTATAACTGGTGAGGCCATCGTTGTCTCAGAAGAAATGGACATGTTACTAAAATTCAATAAGTTACCTAGTTGCTTTACCTGCCTTGACCAGCAAAGCTTAGCATTACTTTCTCTCTTATAGCCTAGCCCAGGGGTAGGCAACCTTGGCTCTTTTATGACTCATGGACTTCAACTCCCAGAACTCCTGAGCCAACATGGCTCAGCTTGGAAACTTATCCCTTTCCCCTCAGCATGGCTGGCTCAGGAATTCTGGGAGTTGAAGTCCACTAACTCTTCTAGCCATGTCTTGTCTAATGCTTTGGAGCAGTGGTTCTCAACCTTTTTAATGCCGCGACCCCAACCGTTTGTAAGTCGAGGACTAAACCGGTCGTAAGTCGAGGACTAAACCGGTCGTAAGTCGAGGACTACCCAACCGGTTGTAAGTCGAGGACTTTCCCTGCCCGGGAGCGCCGCACATGCATGGTTCCGCCCCCTGCGCCGGCCGAGGCGTAGCTGGCAAGCGGCAGAGATGGAGCAGGCCGACCACCAGATGGCCCAGCCCAAGGGAGGTAAGGCACCCGCCGGAAAAGGGGGGAAAAATGGCGGACAAAAAAAATGGCAGACAGCCTTGCTTGGCGACCCCCGTGAAATGGTCAATCGACCCCAAATGGGGTCCCGACCCACAGGTTGAGAACCACTGCTTTGGAGGATGGGGGGGGGGATTTTAATTTCAGATCTTATTTTGAGACAGAATAAAGGTTCTTCAAAGCCTTGAAGACCTAGTCTAGTGAATTTCCAGGCCTAGCTTTAGGTGGGTGGGAGTGTCTTGGTTAGATGGTGTTTTTGCACTGGCTGGACCAGATTCCATCTTGTTCTGTTTTATTTTGTATTTGTGTTATTCATTATACTGTGAGCTGCCCAGATCTGGTTTGGAAGTTGGACTGTGCCTTAATTAAATTATACAAATGAATATAAATTGAGTGTGTAGAAGCGCTACGAGGGCCAGCAGACTAGAAATTAATTGGAATAATTCTTACAAATATTTGGAGGGAAGGCTGGGAGTGAAGGAGTGGAATGCTCTTTTAACATAAAAAATGCAAGGGAATGGGGGTCAAGGAAATGTTCTCTCTTTATCCAGTGAATCCCACCAGTCACCATACTTTGTTGTTGTTAATTGCGAAGTCGTGTCCGACCCATCGCGACCCCATGGACAACGTTCCTCCAGGTCTTCCTGTCCTCTACCATCTTCTGGAGTCCATTGAAGCTCATGCCGCCTGCTTCAGTGACTCCATCCAGCCACCTCCTTCTCTGTCGTCCCCTTCTTCTATTGCCCTCCATCTTTCCCAGCATTAGGCTCTTCTCCAGTGAGTCCTTCCTTCTCATTAGGTGGCCAAAGTCCTTGAGTTTCAACTTCAGGATCTGGCCTTCTAAAGAGCAGTCAGGGTTGATCTCCTCTAGGACTGACCGGTTGGATCGCCTTGCAGTCCAGGGGACTCGCAGGAGTCTTCTCTAGCACCAGAGTTCAAAGGCCTCAATTCTTTGTCACTCAGCCTTTCTTATGGTCCATACATTGCAGTTGGGAAAACCATGGCCTTGACTATACACACCATACTACACGAGGGGAAAAACTCAATCTAAATCAAAAATAAACTAAAATAAATGGGCTTGGATCTGTGAAAGACAATTCAGGGGCAGATAGCATCCCAATACTTAATACAGTCACCATCAGTCCAGCAGAATTACTAGTCCAGCTTTGAGTCCAGCTGTCCCTTTCAGTAATTTATAGCTTACTCTTCAGTCAATCTTTCTCCAAAGGCAGAGTCAGAAACGCTGCCTTTGTGTCAAGGGCTCCTTAAATCTTCTTGGTTGGCTCTATCTCCACTGTGATCTCTGTCCTCCCAAGATTAATGCAGTAGCATTATGGACATGATTGATCCCACCTGTTGTACTGGCCTAAAGAGAATGTGAAGAATAATACTCCAGTTGCAAAACACATGAAAAATTCCAATGGCAGTTGCAGAAACCAAACCAGACCAAAATCGCCCAAATTCAGAAATATTTCTGAAACGCATCCACATTTTAGTGAAACAAAACACTCCCTGAAGCTTGCTTGTTTTGACTTGGATACAGACTACTTGAAATTAGCCATTCTGGGGACAGAACAGCTTGTGCATGGAATGTTCTGCAAATCGCATTTAACTAACATCATCTGGGCAGGTAAACCATTCACTAACAACTGTGTTTGGCCTGGATTAAGCTTTGGCTCCTTGGCTTTCATCTTGTCTGCTTTTGTAGCCAGGCATTATTCTGCATGTCAGCCATCTAGTAGAGATCTACTAGACACTACACTACACACCCTTTTCACGACCTGTTTTCTTTGTTACCTTCTGGGAGGAGGGGGCTTCGTGGTATCTGAAGCAGAACATCCAGATTCAGTCACAGTTTTGTTCCATGCAGTATTAACCTTGTGAACTCTCAAGTTTCCCCCTTCTGTTATGTATTCAAGGTGGACAGTGATTAATATTTATATGTTACTTATATGTAAGGGTGTAGGTCTATACATATGTTGTATAATATAGTATGTTTTAAATTTGGGTTATGCGTACACTTTGACAGCAAGCAACTAAATTTCATTTTTAATGTGTGCCATTGTACCCACAGTAAAAATTGACAATAAAGCTTATCTATCTATCTGTCTGTCTGTCTGTCTGTCTGCCTGCCTGCCTGCCTGCCTGCCTGCCTGCCTGCCTGCCTGCCTGCCTGCCAGCCAGCCAGCCAGCCAGCCAGCCAGCCAGCCAGCCAACCAACCAACCAACCAACAGGGGCAGGATGAAGCATCCTAAATTGTAGAATTCAATTATAGTAAGGAACTCTGGAAATCTTGTAGCCCAGGGGCGTCCAACCTTGACAAGACCTGTGGACTTCAATTCCCAGAATTCCTCAGCCAGCAGTGCCTTAAGGTTGCCAAGGTTGGACATCCCTGCTCTAAGCTGTTGCTAGTGCAATGATCCACTTCTATTGCATCCCCAAGAGAAGACCATCCACTCTTGGTTTAAACATTTTCGGTAAAAGATGAGCTACCTTCTAAAACAGTCTGTTCTGTCGCTATATAGTTTTACAGCAAATTGTTCAGAGGTCCAGCTTCCTTATAATTTAAGATCCATTTTTATTTGTCCAAACTTCTGGTGCAAGTTTGAAAACGAGTGAAGACAAATATACATGTCCCAGAATAATGTTTCAAGATCCAATTTGAGTTGGTTGTTTAGTTCAGGGGTCCCCAACCTTCGGTCTTCTGGACCAGTACTGGTCCATGGCATGGCTGCACAAACAAATGAAGCCCCATCTATGGGATGCAAGCAGCATGCAAAACCACACCCCTTTTGGTCCGTGGAAAAACCTTTCTCCATGAACTGGTCCCTGGTGCCCAAAAGGTTGGGGGCATCTGGTTTAGTTGAGTTAGTTGTTGAACAAGAACATACATTCAATTTTGCAACTACTAGGATTGTTGGCTGAGCAGGGACAAAAATAGCCAGGGAAATGATTGAGTTACTAACACGGGTGTTAAATGAGTCTGGCTTCCCCATTGGCGTTGTCAGATGTTCGCAAAAGGGGATCACAGGACCCCAGGACACTGGAACCGTTATAAATATGAGCTAGTTGCCCATTTTGATCATGTGACCCTGGCGATGCTGCAGCGGTTGTAAGTATGAAAAATGGTCATAAACCACTTTTTTCAGTGCTGTTGTAACTTTGACCGGTCACTAAATGAACTGTTGTAAGTCGAGGACTACCTGAAGTTTCCTTTAATGAGGCTAGATCGCTCCTCCTAAGGAGGAATCTGTGCTGCTCTAGATGCAGCTGAGCATTTTTTTTCTACCAGATGTGGGGAACATTAGTTAACCAGAGTTGATTGGCTGAACTTGACCAAGCACCTAGTCCACATTATTGAAATGGGGGAAATAGAGTTTTGCCCTTGTGATGCAAATTCCATCTCTTTTGCATACAAGCCCTTCCTTGTCATTTTTGTACAAAAAGCACAAGGCTGGCTGCTTTCATTGTGTGCCATCCGGCTCTTGTGTTACCAAGTCTTAATATGTGAAACTTCTCTAAAAATGGGGGCCTAATCATTTCTTTAGACTGAACCGACAGAACTGTAAAATCTTACTCATGCCCAAATTTCTTCTTTTTCTGCCATCTAAGGTGTCTAGCTGTCTAGCCATCCTGTCATAGGAAACCCCTGAGGTTTCCTCTATGGGTAATTGAATATTGCCTTTTTTTTTTTTTTGCATTTGGCACATTATGCACGCTAACGTCTGCTCAGTGTGGAATTTGAGAGAGAATAGTAGCATACTGTAGGTCAAGTTGGAAAATAAGTGAATGGAATATATGCCACATTTGATTAATTTGTAGATTCGATGAAGTAAATGTGGGGAAAAGTTGCTATTGATTATGTGAACTGTGGCAGCACTTTTGTAACATGAACTGGGTGAAGATTTTGGTCTAAAAACTACTATCTGAGATGGCTTGTGAGTTATTAATACATTTTAGTTGGAGGGGAAGTGGAGTAGGCGGACCCGACTGCATTATATGTTCCCTCTCTTAGTTATACCCAGGATCCATTCAAGAATTTACAGTACCGAAGTATGGAAACTTAACCATCAGGGATAGTAAGAAATCTAATAAACTTGGTTTGATAGATATTTCTAGGTTTTCAGTAATATAGCTTAGGTCAATATGGAAAAGAGTCATTTTACGGATTGATATTCTGGCGTAAGGGAGGCTAATCTCCAAATATTTTGCTTTGAAAATAAGAAATATGAAAGAGTGGTAGAGAACAGTGCTTGGAAGGAAAGAGCGGGAAAACCAGCCCGTGTGCATAAGGAATATGTGGTCATTTCTCATGATTTTGATGCTTTAGTTCAGCGGTTCTCAACCTATGGGTTGCGACCACATTTGGGGTTGATTGACCATTTCACGGGGGTCGCCAAGCAAGGCTGTCCGCCATTTTTTCCCCTTTTCCAGCGGGTGCCTTACCTCCCTTGGGCTGGGCCAGCTGGTGGTCGGCCTGCTCCGTCTCTGCCGCTTGCCAGCTATGCCTCGGCCGGCGCAGGGGGCGGAACCACGCATGCACGGCGCTCCCGGGCAGGGAAAGTCCTCGACTTACGATTGGTTGGGTAGTCCTCGACTTATGACCGGTTTAGTCCTCGACTTACGACCGGTTTAGTCCTCGACTTACGACCGGTTTAGTCCTCGACTTACGACCAGTTGGTGGTCGCGGCATTAAAAAGGTTGAGAACCTCTGCTTTAGTTCCAAGTGATTAAAGTTCTTTTAACTTAGTGTGCGTTCTTTTTAGGGCTTAGACACATTCCATGACTCTATAGGAAACCTTAATAAGAAGAAAGTCAAGCCTGGGGAACTACAGTTTGAAGCACCTTCCAAACTCTTGGGTGTGGCCTTTAGAAACTTCCAGAAATTGTCAATTAAAACTTTAAACGTAGTAGAGAAAATAACATTTAACATGTGGACGAGGAAGACGAGTTTAATTATACTGAATTTTAAATTAAGTTGTAAATGAAATCAAATTTTGTTTTTTTTTCATGGCTATGCTTACTGCTTTTGGGACTGTGGTTCTCACACATTTATGCTTATGGTGTCAGCCTGTAAAAAAGGTAGTTTAGGTTTGAATGTTAACCTGATAATAAACTGGTATTTCAAAGATAGAAAAATTCCAGTCAGTGCCATTAGGTAAAGTCTTGATTTCTTTTTAAACCATTTTTTCCTTAAAGCATTTGGTGGAAGAAATCCTGATTTTAAATATCTAGTATAGAATTGGGAACAAATATTCTGGAGAGAGATAACCTTTGACAAAAAAATATACTGAGGGCTCTTGCACCCAATAAGAATATTTGTTGAATGCTGTTGATGTAGTGTGATATGTTAACTCCAAGAAGGTGCAAAATATACATTTAAAGTGCCAAATTGCTTTACTTTCATTTTTATACAAAACCCTATTGTATCTTCCATTTTCAGCAGTTGTAAATTATTCGTTTGGAAACTTTTAAAGTACCATTCTTCTTCGTAGGTTTGGACTTTACCGTGTGTACAGGTAGCCCTCGTTGAGTGACTATTTCAGTTAATGATTGTTCACAGTTATGACAGCGATGAAAAGTAGCTTAGCAACCTTTCATATTTATGGCCTTTGCAGGCCTGAAAAAGCCAAGGAAAATTGAAGTAAGATGGTAAGAACCAAGGTGCCAACTGTGGTCGCTAAACAAAGTCCACCTCTATACTGAACCGTGTCAAAAGAAAATTCCTGATTATTTCCAATTATGATTACAGATTTGAAGAACCATCTGTTCATTGGGACAGACTCCTGCCGAGAGCCAGAAAATCTTTTTAAAGTAGGTATTCTGTTTTTTGTTTCTCCTGCTTGCTGGCATGTAAACATTGATAGATTATAACAGTGGTGGCGAACCTATGGCACGGGTGCCAGAGGCGGCACTCAGAGCCCTCTCTGTGGGCACTCGTGCTGTGGCCCCAGTCCTAGGCCTTCAGCTGGGTTTTATAAAACCTTTTCACTTTAGGCCTCCGCTGCAGCGTGCAAAAAAAAAAAAAAGGTTCAATCAGTCAATTTCAACTTCTCGTGGGGGAAAAAAAAGACCTTGCAAAGTTGGAATTGATTGATTGAACTTTTTAGTCCCACTCATTACCACTGAAGCCACGCCCAGCCAATGGACCACACCCACCTGGCACTCGACGATGCATAAGTGGGTTTTGGGTTGCAGTTTGGGCACTCAGTCTCTAAAAGGTTCTCCATCACTGGATTATAATGTATAAAGTAGGATACAGTTGCGTAAGGGCCCTGAAAATTATTACTGTAGCTCAGTGGTTCTCAACCTGTGGGTCGGGACCCCATTTGGGGTCGATCGACCATTTCACGGGGGTCGCCAAGCAAGGCTGTCTGCCATTTTTTTTGTCTGTCATTTTTTTTGTCCGCCATTTTTTCCCCTTTTCCAGCAGGTGCCTTACCTCCCTTGGGCTGGGCCAGCTGGTGGTCGGCCTGCTCCGTCTCTGCCGCTTGCCAGCTACGCCTCAGCCGGCACAGGGGGTGGAACCACGCATGCGTGGCGCTCCCAGGCAGGGAAAGTCCTTGACTTACGACCGGTTGGGTAGTCCTCAACTTACGACCGGTTTAGTCCTCGACTTACGACCGGTTTATTCCTCGACTTACGACTGGTTTAGTCCTCGACTTATGACCGGTTGGGGTCGCGGCATTAAAAAGGTTGAGAACCACTGCTGTAGCTCAATAGTAATAACTTTCAGGGTCTTTACTCAGTTGTATGCTACACTATACGCTTTCTGCAGTGTTAATTTGGGGATAATTCTCTTGTACTAACATTCCTTGATGAATATCTTAATAATTTTAGATATTGCAGTCTTATAGCGAATGGAAGGTATTTCTCAAGGCTTAAATTTCTCATGAGTGGACATTTGGTATTATGGCAATACCTGGTTTCAGCTGCACTTTGAATTTCCTCTAGCATCAGCACTAGAGGATCAGTAGGGCTGTAGAAAATGTAGGATATTTTAAAAGGTTTATTTGAGGGACCGCCTCTGCCCAGTCACATCTGCCCATCCCATTAGGTCGGTCAGGAAGGGCATGTTTTAGGTCTCGCCCACAAAAGAAGGTCGCCCATAACAACCAGGAAGATAACCTTCTCTGTCGCAGTAGACACTCTCTGCAATATCATTCCCCTTGAGGTCAGATTGGCCCCAACCTTGCTGGATTTCCAGAAGGGCCAGGGGATGGCTTTGCCATCAGCCCTGGGGATCTTGGAATGTGGGTATGGAAGGGAAACCAAGTGCACCTTCCTGTGAATTATGTCTTGTTTTTTAATTACTTTTGGTTATGTTTTTGGTTATTTTGTCGTATTGTTTTTTGGTGTTTGTTTAACTGCGTACACAGCTCAGGGTTTTGTATGTGAGATAGGCAGCTATGTAAATGTACTTAATAAATAGTCTCGACTTTCATATAGGTAGTCCTTGACTTACGGTGACAGTTGGGATGAAAAGGTAGCTTTCTAGTGTATCAACTACTCAGACTATGGCTCTGTATGTCTAAAGCCTACCATCTCTTTCACCTTGTACTCTTTTTTCCCTGTTTACCAGTTTGGGAGCTGGGGAGGGCACCTGCGAACACAGCGTGTGTGTGTGTGTGTGTGTGTGTGTGTGTGTGTGTGTGTGTGTGTGTGTGTATGCCTCTTTTATAAGCAAAGGACGGATGGAATACAGAATGAACCTTCTGTTCAATTGCAAATGAAATGCTACTGGGTTTATTTGCTTAGTCACTAGGAAGGAGCCAATAAATTTAGAGTCTAGTTTTCTTGGAAGATCTTGTGGAAGTTAGAAATTTTGTAGAAAGCCACACGTAATCCCCTTCTGCAATTCTAGCTCTCGTCTGCATGCGTCTGCTACTTTTTTGGATGCGACCTTTGCTAGTTCAAGATGTTTCTTTCAGAGGTGTTTTTGGTTGCCTGCCTATGGTGCAGGAAAGCATTTCCTTGTCTGCTTGTTGGTAAGATTTGTGGGTGAAATCCACAAGTTGCTTGGAATGGGGACATACGAAGAGAGGAGTTGTAAAAAAAGCCAGAAAGAGGTTAATAATAATAATAATAATAATAATAATAATAATAATAATAATAATAATAATAATAATAATAAAAAAGTTGGAAGGTACCTTGGAGGTCATCTAGTCCAGCTCCCTGCTCAGGCAGGAAACCCTATACTGTCCAGTCTCTTCTTAAAAACTTCCAGTGTTGGAGCATTCACCGCTTCTCAAGGCAGGTTGTTCCGCTGATTAATTGTTCTAACTGTCAGGAAGTTTCTCCTTAGTTTTAGGTTGCTCCTCTCCTTGATTAGTTTCCATCCGTTGCTTCTTGTCCTACCTTCAGGAGCTTTGGAAAATAGCTTGACTGCCTCTTCTTTGGGGCAGTCCCCGAGATATTGGAACACTGCTATCATGTCCCCCCTCGTCCTTCTCTTCGTTAAACTAGACATATACAATTCCAGCAGCCGTTCCTTATATGCTTTAGCCTCCAGTCCCCTGATCATCTTTGTTGCTCTTCTCTGCACTCTTTCCAGAGTCTCAGCATCTTTTTTACATTGTGGTGACCAAAACTGGATGCAGTATTCCAAGTGTGGCTTTACCAAGGCCTTGTAAAGTGGTATTAACACTTCATGTGATCTTGATTCTGTCCCTGTGTTATTGCAGCCCAGCACTGTGTTGGCTTTTTTGGCAGCTGCAGCACACTGCTGGCTCCTATTTAAGTGATTGTCCACTAGGACTCCGAGGTCCCTCTCACAGTTACTACTATTGAGCCAGGTTCTCCTCCTTCCTCACCGACCGTACGCAGTCTGTATTGACAGGGGGACAGAGGTCGACCCCAAGGCCCCTAACTTGTGGGGTGCCCAAGGGTCGGTCCTCTCCCCCCTATTGTTCAATATTTATGTGAAGCCGCTGGGTGAGATCATCCGTGGCTTTGGAGTGGATTTCCATCAGTACGCTGATGATACTCAGCTGTACATTTCCACCCCAGGCCACCCCAATGATGCCCTTGACGTGATGGCCCGGTGCCTGGAGGCCGTACGGGTCTGGATGGGGAGAAACA